>NC_089753.1:16376974-16386974 GCF_040412425.1 Macrobrachium rosenbergii
TGTTATGAAAGTGTAAATTAAAACATTATTTAGAAATGTATATCAAGAAACGGAATTTGTAAATATTATGAACGTGATTTGCACAGACCTTCTAAATTTAAACTGGAACTACAAATACTAAGAATGGGTCCGAGAGTGTCGGTTGTTGCAATACAGCACACTCGCGCAAGCGCATGATATCAGATCATGGCTTTCTCCAGAAAAAGTGCTCGTATCCTGTTGCTGTATAAGAGACCGCGCTGAAATCGGACTCATATATCGGTAGATGTTTCCGAACCTGGAGTTGGTTGTTAAGTTTTCAGTCTCCCGTTTTTCAGGCAGTGGTCCCTGTCAAGAAATACAAAGGACAGAATTCTTCCAGCGAACATATGTACCAACATACAAATTTTCCTGAATAGATGAAAGAGCCTGGTGGGCATAATGCACCATATGCGCTAAGGGTTCCCATTTCATACAATGAGTGCATTTTTTCAGTGTCTATTCATTACATTTTGTAACTTGGACATGTATTCCCATTTGATACATTGGGATATTGGCAACATTTTGTGGACTGGGTACATTTTATACAATACAATATTGTTTCCATGTTACCACTTTACGTATTGTGTAGTGGGCACATTTTGCGCACTACATTTTTTTTCAGTGAGTACAATTTGTCCGCTGTATTGCTTGGCAGGGTCTGATGCGTAAAAATAAAAGTGCTAATTCACAATAATCAGCAGATTTCGACAGTGTCCGATACTATAGCTTCATTTTCTTTGTAGTAAGTTTACTGGCTTGTGTATGATTTTTACATTCATGTTCTGACATCAAGCTTAAAGTTGGGCTGGTATGCGTTTGTTTAACAGATGACAGATAACTGAGTAAACAAGGCAAAATCCTCAAGGTGCATCGTGATTAGCCTGTATACTCATTTTTCTGTCCTTATGTAACTTTGGATAATTATTTCTGAGATCGTATGTAATACTTGCCAAGTATTACTTGGTGGTCTATGTATTCGAAGGAACTAGGCTCCTCTCCGGGCTGCGTTACGAATTGTCGTGTCAGTTTGATTAGAAATAATGTTTTCCTTGTTTAGCATTGCGTATCCCATACTGGTTGATATGATAATAATACATCTTTGACAGACTAAAATAATGAGTCTTCACGTATTATGAAAATTCCTTCTACATCATTATATGAAATAATAAGTTTTCACGTGTTTTGTTAATATAGAAATTTATTTTCCATCAATCACATTTATTTTGTTTTATAGATTTGCCCCCTCCACTTAGGGGTGTAGTGTCGTTAATGCACCTACGTGGTGCACTGTATTAATTTCTTAGTGGTGTTTGCAGCGTCTCATCAGTCTCTAGCTACGCTCACATTTTTGCCTTTTACGCTTCATCCGTTCCCTCTTCCTTTCTCCAGCCTTGCGGCCCAACCTCTCTAACTATTACTTCTTAGTATAGCTGCGGCGTTTTCTCCCATTCTACCTTTAGATCCTCCTACTTGATCTGTTAGATCGCTTTATCTTGCGGTCCAACCAGTGTAATTCTTTTCACCATCTTAAGCGCCGAATGGCCGAAAGTACCACAGGGCTTGGCTTGGCATGCAGCCTAAATTTCATAAATCAAATCAAATCAGGAATTTATCAACGTCTTATTGCACGTAGTTTGAAACTTTTGCAAGTGAGTAATATGTGTTCAAATTTTTATATATGTATTATATAGATTTTTCTAAGTATATTGCTTAGAGATATCCCAGTGAATGATGAAATATTAGGAAATTTTACCATGTATCATTTAGAAACCTTTCTTCCTTGCCTTATTTTGTCTAGAGAATTTCTTCCCATGTAGTATATTGGTGTAGGGGCTTTGTTAAAATACAAATGTACTATTACATAGCAAAGGGGAAATGGAAAAGGTTTGTAAATCCTTACCGGTTTCGGCTGTATTGCTAGGCCATTTCCAGATGACTGATACAAAGTGGTAGAAATTTACAGTATATATGCTAACAGGACAGTATATAAAAAAATGTGAGCAACAGCAACGTTGTGCCTTTTGGTGCCACCCCTCCATAGAAAGAATCTTATGGTGAATAATGTATATATGTATGTATATATATATATATATATATATATATATATATATATATATATATATATATATATATATATATATATATAATATATCCAGAAATAGTTTATAGCCAGAAGATATATTATTATTATTTCTTATATATATGGGATATATCATCAGGTCATATCTATAGAATATAAAAAAACCATTAAGAAAACTATATACCACATGAACAGTAGGTCATCCAGTATTTTGTATACATATTATTATTTTATTTATATAGTATCTATCTATATTTTATTTAACGATTTCTGTGTGTAGTATATATATATATTTATATATATCAGTTTTGATAGTTAACTTAGGTTTTTATTTTTATATATTATTATGAATTTTAAAGTTTTATTGATCAATACTTTTTAATTTATACTGTTACTTTTTTATGTCATTCTATGTTTTGATGATGAGAAAAGGAAACTCGGCTGTGCTCTGTTATATTCTAAGATATTAGTTAAGAGTTTTTATGATGAAATATATATATATATATATGAATGACAGCACTGATAGAATGTTTAGAAATGGTATTGAATTGGTTAGAGTTTTTTATGATTCTGATGTAAAATGCTTTAGGTAAAATTTGTTCTGATGTAAAAAATAACTTCACATTTATGTGGAGGATTATGAAAATATTGATAGTAGAGGTGGTTGTTGAAGATACATGCATCGTGCAGAAAGTAATTTATTGGAAGTGATTAGACGGTTTGATGATGATAGTAAAATTGTCTTAGAATGAATAAGCGAGAGAAGGACTGATTTGCTGTCAAAGTGCGTCTGAGACAAGGTCCTTTATGTTTTCGATAGAACTCACTGTTTCTGCGAAGGAATGATGAGAGAAGTTTGTGGGATAAAAAAGGATCTATAGTTGGATTGTTGGGTGACTGATGTACGTTAATAAAGCAGTGTTCTTCAGTAACAGTAATGAGAAGCTGCAGGGACTTGTGATAGATATTGTTTGATAGTATTTGTAAGAGTGAAAGTCGGGATTGGGTGGTAGAAGAATGGTGGTTGATGATTCGCTCAGGTATTTAGGAGTAAATGTATATAATGACAAATAGGATCGCAGAAGTAAGTCACTGAATGGATAAAGCAAGGAAGGTGACAGAATTCTCTCAGAAGATTTTAAAGACAGAAAGGTGGCTACAGAAGTACATTTTGAGACGTACGAAGTAGCTGGTACACCAAACAGAATATGAAAAATTTACTGTGGACGTCGAGTATGAATAAAAAAAAAAGGGGGAATATGAAAGTTGTTGGTACGGATTGCTTTGTTATTAGAAGTGGAGTACAAAGGTTAAAGGAAGAAAAATATACAAGTCCAATGCTGTGGTGAATAAATGTTTAGGGTTTGTGAATATATGCGTCAGAGATTTGATCTGGTCTGGTCATGCTGGAAGAATACAGGACGAAAGGCGGGAAGACAGTGGGGCAGAACGAGAAAGTGAAGACCAGATGAAGTGGAGGGGGTGGTGACTTAGAATGGCTTCAGTGTTTTGGAATGCCCGGATGATCAATCTGTGTGGGTTTATATTAAAATGGCTAGTACCATGGAAGTTTTCTACACAGGAGTTTCATTCTCGACTTACCATCTGAAGCATGAGAAAAGCTAAAAAATGTTGTCACTGCCATGGCAAGGAATATTTTAGACCTCGAAAATTTAAATGAAACAAAGCGATTTTTCTTTTAGCTATATTAACATCTGCATCTGAATCACTTTAATTCATTACAATTAACATGATTATGATGTAAAGATAAAGCAATGTTTTAATTATATTCACATGAAGGGAAACAATCAGTTCAAAGCCGCCTATGAGCAAATATTAATTTGTTGGTGACTCATCTCTGCTTCACTGTTTTTGTTTCCTAGGTTACCTCTTCTTTCATTTATATATTTATGGGGTTCTTTAAGTCAAAAGAGTGCTTCGTTAGTTAATAGGCTATTACACCTGTCCTGTATGAATATTCACTCTTTTTTTGAATAATAACAATGATGTTAATAAGATGATTATAATCATAGTAATAATAAGTATTTCGTGTTCAACGTGTGGAAACATATCCAAACGACAGCGCTGAAATGAGCAGCAGCGCATTGAGGTAACAAGTACATTTAAAAGGCAATCATGACTTCATTCTGCATTTCCGTCCGAAACCGCAAATCTCAACGTACAGCTGATTAATCCATTTTTTCGTAATAAACTATTGAAAAAGTTTTGGGACCGCAAAATGTCACGCTTCCACCGAGGGGAAAAAAGGTAAAAAAGAACTTTAGGCAACAAGTTATAATTAAACGAGCACGATATTTATAACTTGATAGTAAATGCGAGGTTTTATTGTAGTTACATAGTTTTTTTTATACTTTTTTTGCGGAGGTTTGAAGGGGTTTTCAGATGGGGGAAAGTTACGGGATAATCAGAGTAATCAGAGAGGTTGGTGTGCGTTTGTGTTTGTGTGTTCGTGTATGTATGTGTGTGCGAGAGAGAGAGAGAGAGAGAGAGGGGGAAGGAAGGAGGGAGGGAGATTGCATGTGCGTTTATGTAGATAACTCATTTGATTTCCATCATTCTTATGTACCTTGTCGCTAACATGGTTTATTATTTATGCTGCTTTTATCTAGGTGTGTTCACAGACAAGTAGATAAAAGTACTTTCTGTGTATGTGTATATGTATATATATATATATATATATATATATATATATATATATATATATATATATATATATTGTGTATATATATATATATATATATATATATATATATATATATATATATATAATATATTTTGTATATTATATATAAATTTGTCGTTCATATACGCATAACGTTTTTAAATGTATGAGTGTTGAGACACAAATATTCACTCAACCTTGAATTCTAATTGATAAGTACCTCTGCACCGGCCAAGAAAAATTCACTTGTCAGTTGTAGTTCCCTTTAGAAGGAAAATTCCCTTATCAGTTATATTTCCCTTTGAAACAAGTTATTTTTATGGTATACTGTGTTCGATCATAAGTGATATTTTATATATATATATATATATATATATGTGTGTGTGTGTGTGTGTGTGTGTATAGAAATATATAAATTATATATGTTTTATATACATATATATAAATATTATATATGTATATATGTATGTATGCGTGTGTGCTGCGCGTACATTCATATTCGTGGAAGTACTAAAAATACACGTATCAACAGAACGTTTTACATTCTTCATATCGGATTTTCCGCCAGAGGCAATAAAAGAGGGAAATATTATACCCAAAGCGGAGATTCCCTGACAACCGACTCTCTGTAATCAGGATTCGAACTTTGACACTCCAATGCTAAATACTCCAGAATGCTTAAAATTCCAAGCTTGGTTAAACAATTTAATTATAGCAAAATTAAATTGAATTGGAAATATTTCTTCTTGCCTCGACTAATTATTATTATTATTATTATTATTATTATTATTATTATTATTATTATTATTATTATTATTATTATTATTATTATTATTATTATAAAAGTTCAACTGTTCCTGTGAAAACATCCCAATATTCCCATTAGATTGCTTTGCTATTATCATTTAGAATAGATTGCTCACATGTGGAATAGGCGGAAACTGAACAAAAGGCTCAGGAAGGTGTGGTCAGGTTATGAAATTGCCGTTGTTCTTGCAGTGCACGTTTGTTGTGACCAGCCTCGTCTGCCTTTGTTACTTATTCGACTTATATATTTCTATATCGGATAGAGTTACCGCAACAAGGAAGAATATCAGGATATCTGCGATTCGATTCATGAATAACATTATTCACTGTTTAAGATATAGGTAACTCGTTACGATTGTAAGCATCACATATGAAGTGTTCATACTTATACTGATTTATGAATATGCATGTATGTTTATTTATGTATTTATTTATTTTGAGAAATATTAATCGCGAAGCCTTGGAAACGCAGCGTCATCTACAAACTTAGCTTCCGAGGAGCATGAAAAAATTCTCATAGGAAGCAGTCTGATAATTTTATTGGTAAATTTTTCTTCAGATCCAAAACCTCTCTCTCTCTCTCTCTCTCTCTCTCTCTCTCTCTCTCTCTCTCTCTCTCTCTCACACACACACACACACACACACACACACAAAGCCGTTTTGTACTGATGCAACAACACTTCGAGCTTAACGCTTGGCAGTTAAGAGACACGTAAGATTTTATATTATTAGTCTCTTGAAATACCAATCACAAATACAAAACGAAATCTTTACTTTCTTTATTAACTCGTTTACTTATTTGTGCACCTAATCGCCGTCGGACTGTCTTCATTGTAGTTAAAACCGCTCAAGTAGGAGATCCCCTTTAGCTTTTGTAGGTTCCAAGGTTAAGGTCTTAATTCATTAATATTTTTTCTATTATCATTAAGCGGCCATATGTCAGCATTTACAACGGGAGAGGTACTTTTAGAGGACAGAATTTTAATGGAGTAAGCATTGATTCTCCTCCAAAAATATACTCGTCTCTTCAATGAAAATAGACTTCCCATTTATGGAAATTGATTTCAGTGAAGAATGTAAGCTTTAAAAGGGATATTTTTTAGTACTAAATATCTCTTTATTTATGTGCATTCATTTATTTGACACTTGTTGACATATTTTTATTTGTCTTATTTCGTTTTACCTTCCATTTTATTTTTATTTTGTCTGCTGCACTTTTTTCGTGTATGTCTACTCTGCTCCTCGCTTTTTGTTCCATAATATAATAATAATAATAATAATAATAACCTATAAATCTCGCGAAAATGTTACTGTTTAGCCAATCCGAAATTTTTGGAAGACTTTTAGAGTTGTCATTTATAATTTCAAACCATTTCTCAAAATGGGTGCATGTACGAGTATATCGGTGATCTAGGCCACGAATCGATGTCAGGAAGCCAAAATAGGAATGTTGAAGGTACGGAATGTAAGAGGCCATCACGTTCGAAGACTACAATTTCGTTTAATGTGCATATTTGCATCGTAAGCAAAAGATATTTTGGCTCTTTGTACAATTATCATTATTATTTGTGTTGTAACTTTTGCACGAAGGATTTGGTACTTTCAATATAAGTGAAAATAACGTGATTCTGTAAGTTACATATTTATGCTGTAGGTGATAAATCACATAACATTTAATAATTGAAATGTTTCCGTATGAAAATTTGTAGACATCATAAACTTTTTTCATACGTTATCTTAAGATAATTTGCTTAGAGCAAAGAAGTATTAGCCTATATGCTAAACATATTGAACAGTTTGTTAATTTCTTTTAATATCAAGATATATCAATTTTTCATCGTCCCTAATATCATTTCATCTGCTATGAATCATCCCATGAAAACATTTGCCTGAATCACTTTCGAGATTTATGAATAATGAAATGAATATCAAAGCTGCTTTACTTAAATATTTGTATCGAAACCGTTTTAATACATTTGACTTTATTGGTCATGATTGCCATAATTTATAGGTGTATTTTTACATATAATGGTAACAAGACACTCATCGTCAGTTCCTTCTTATTTCCCCCCTCCATCCCTCATGTCAAGCACATACACAAAAACAAACAAACAAACACGCCTTCCTCCCATTTCTTTCCATCCCCCCACCCCCTAACCCCCAACTACCCCCTCCATGTGAATATCCGTTGAACACCCGAGTGAACACCGCCACACACACCCAACAGTGTCCAGCACACACAGCCCCATCTTTGATTCAGGGCCTCGTGTCAGACGCACATTTTCAGTAAATTGATTCGGCCGCTCGCGCGAGTTGAAATTCTGACCATTGCAGCTCTCTCTCTCTCTCTCTCTCTCTCTCTCTCTCTCTCTCTCTCTCTCTCTCTCTCAAACTTTCTTGGTCCCATTTCTCTCTTAACTGTTGTCAAAGACCCTTTTGCTTTTGCTTTTTCTATTTTTTTTTTCTTTTTGCTTCTTTTTTTTTATTGTTCTCCTTCCGTCCGTCCTTCTCTTTCTTTCTCATCTTTCTTTCCTTGGGAGACTTAGCCTCCTTCAACATCAGTTTCGCTTTGTTTTGTGAGGTGGTGGTCCGGGAGACTAAAGATTATTCTCGGATTTGGCGGGTCGCGAAGATTAAATCGGGCCAAATGCCGTGTGTCTGCGGAGTGTCCATCTGGGTCCTTCGTCTCTGCTACAAGATGTCCCCTCCCTTCCTCCCTCCCACCCACGACAGTCTCCCCTCGCCCCTCAACCACACACACACACACGCACACATACACAGACACACGCTTACATATATACACACCCCAGGCGAGGTTCCATCGCCCTCCCCTATCCCTCCACTTCCCCTACCCTACACCCCCTTCTTGTTGCCTTCGCTTTAACCCCCATTTAGCAAATCTTCCTCCAGACTGACGGGTTAGCAAGAAGTATTCGATATTGCTTTTCATATATCTTTTTGTTTCTTCGAGGCTGATGTTTGCCTGTAATTTGCCTCTTACGTAGTTTTATTTATTCTGTCTGCTTGAGGTTATTTGTAATATCTGGTGCTGGTGATATTTTCTCAGTCCGTAGAAGTTTTAGACACATTAACGTTTACAAAATGCATTGACTATTAGAAATATTGCTATCTCTTAGTTTTTGCTCCCTTCCCCAGTGGTGCTCCTGAAGGTTCCATTCTCTTGCCGTATGTCCTCCACTGTGGTAGAAGTCTACCTATTTCTGTTTCCTATCCCATAAAATTCCTGTAATTTATTTTTTTTTAAGAATATCACCAATAGAACTTCTCATTTTTATTAATTAGATCGATCCTCTTGGTGTTGTGGTCACACCAAACGTGTGTTAGAGATGACATGGTTCACGATGCCAAGTCTTCGCCGCAGCTATTAAAGCGTTGTGCTGTCCTCATCGTCCGTGTTTTGGGTATTGTTTTTTATTAGGGATGCTTCATCCTCAAGCTCACTCATTGCTGGGATGTAATCAAAGGTAATTCCTCTCATCTTCAATGATCCCAGCTTTACATTTACTGTCTGTCGGTCCTGTACCTCCACCGTAAGGTGGCGTCTCTGAGTTTTGTAGGTATTATTTCAGCCCTGACTCCGTTGGATTCGAAGTGAAAGTCCCATTTTCTCAGCTCTGTGTATTTGAATAAATCTCAGGTAGCAGGGTTAGGTGACTTTCCTTCTACCAAGTTGTGGAAAACCTGTTTCCGTGTTCACAGACTTATAACCGTCCAGACTTGATTAGGCAGCTTTATCACGTACATAGCTGTTAAGCCACCTCCTATTTCTCTCCCTTTTCTTCCGTCTTGGGTTAGAAAATGTACGGTTGATTTTCACTAACATTGGTTCGGCGTTAACAAAGTAATTACAATCTTCCTTGCCTTGTCTGGCTCAAATATGCATGAAGGGCAGATAGTCATAATACCGCATTTATGTAAACCGTTAAGTGTCAGATACACACCTAAGTTTAACAACAACAGATGTGTTGACGTTATAAGCAGTCGGTATTTGATATATTATCTGTCAGTACTATAGCTATTCGGGTATTTCAAATCTATTTACATTATAAAACGAAGCAACTTATCTTGACATCTTTTATCTAAAACTGAACCGATTGAATTTCGCAGGCGAGTTTTGTCACCGAATTGTTGACTTGCTTGATTAACTGCGTCAGTTTTTTGTGTATATTTATTTAATTCCGTTTGGTTTTACATGGAGGCATGTTCCCCACGAAGAAAGAGAATGTTGGAATGCCTTTCTCAAGCAGATGTCGCATAGTGTTTCTCTCCGTTATCGAACTATATCGGAATGGACATCGTCCGAGAACAGAAACAGGATGAGTATTCGGAAACGAAAAATTTTCCCTTTCATTATTAAATTTTGAATTTTTTTTTTTCCTATTTTTATC
>NC_089753.1:16389474-16396974 GCF_040412425.1 Macrobrachium rosenbergii
CAAATTACTTCAAATTTGTGAACACTCGAACTAACACATAAGCACGCACATATATCCGTTTGTCAAAAAGGTAAATTGATGTTGAGTTCAGACATTAGTAACTATGTTGGAGGATGCTTAAATTTTCAAAGCTTTCTTTCAATCATAATTAGTAAAACTTCTCATTGTTATGTGGAGAATAGTAATTTTAATACACCTTGATCTTTATGACCCAGTTTCAGTAATGCTTGGGTCGTTAACCCTTTGCTCAACTCTTTCCTTCATCTCCTGCTTGGAATCGGGGATCGGTGTGTGTGTGTGTGCAGATAATGATAACAGAGTTATATTTGTGCAAGAGGTGATCGAGTATTAACGCTTAGCATGACCAGGAAGTGTATTTTCACTCTTAGACCAGAATAGGTAGTGAAGTCATCGATTAAAGCTTTATATGTAAAATTATCTTTACTAGAATAAAATACAGCAATCCTTATTATTGAAGTGATACCGTTGTCCATTAAGTTGGTTAAAAAAGAAATCTGTTAGGTAATTTATCCCGTGAAATGGTGTCACAAAAATCGTATAGTGAAAAGAATTATGGATAATGATTGACGCTTAAGTATAAAACTGTGTCTTGTTTTCATCGATCGAAAAGTAAAAATCTCAGACAGATTCGCGCGTGTATTTTTTCGGTCGACTATGAACACCAGCTGGTTATGACACCCAAGGGCATTTTATAACTCAGAAGAAAATATCATCATGCATAATGCTGTACGAAGCCCCGTCATGTGATAGAAATAAAAGACCACCATTTCAATTAATTAATGCCAATATCATCGATTGCCCCTTTTTTTTTATTCGGTAACCTGACTGCTAATTACTTCTGAATAGCAATACATTAACCTCAGCCATCCATCAGGCTAACCACGATCATTGTGTATGCCACTCTCGGTAATGACGCAATCCGGATCATTATAACATTGACCTTTTTGGCTCGAAGCCACTCGCATAAAAGGTGTATGGTACACACTCATTACAATTTATTTTCGTAGGTCTTTTCTCATTCATATAATAATCAGGCTTTTTCAGTGTTTAGAGAAATGTCAAGCAATTTATTGCAAGGTACCTAGTATTGAGAGTTTTGTGTATGTGGTGAAAAAGATTCATGTAAGTGTGCAATTTAGCTGAAGGCTTTCGGAATGGGGGTTGTGTTTCAGTACGCAAACAATTCAGAATACCCTTATTACTTTGGACCGTCATTTTTGGGACAGAAAGCTCATACACGCACAAATACGTGAACAGACACAACTATCTATTCATCTGTCTGTATTTGACAGGAATACATTTATCATTCAAATTAATTTCTTGTATCTCTTGATGACTGAAGTGCATGAAGTCGCATACCAACCCTAAATGGCAGGGGTTCGAATCCTGGTCAGGGTGAGTGCACCAATATATAATTCCTTTTTGGGGTGCCGGTTATTTCCAAAATTTAGAGAACTCGATATTTATAGGTTATTTCTGGTTTATACACACACACACACACACACACATATATATATATATATACATATATATATATATATATATATATATATATATATATATATATATATTATATATAGATAGATAGATAGATAGATAGATAGATAGATAGATAGATAGATAAATACCTCATTTGTGTCGCATTCACTAAATCTTGGGAATAACTTACACCCAAAGGGAATTATAGATCAGTGCACTTACCCTGACCAGGATTCGAACCTATGTCTTTTAGGGTTGTTACACAGCTTAAAGCACTCAGTCATCAAGAACTATAAGATTTTATATTTCGACTGCTGTATGCATTTCTGCCGAATTCAGAAAGATGGATAGATATGTATGTGTTCGTGTATTTGTGTATGTATGAGTTCACTGGCCCCAAATTGTGACGGTCCAAAGTAATAAGGGTATTTCGAATTTTATGTGTATTAAAACACACCCCAGTTCCGAAAACCTTCAGTTCATTGGCAAGAGTTTATGGCAAATATTGGCAGCAAAGGATTCGAGGCTCTCCCGCCACCGGTGGTAGGGACGTAAATTACCTGCGACTGAAGTTGGCGCGTTTATATTATCAACAACCCCAGTGTAAACACAACTTTGAATTGTAAGGCAATAATCCAGCGAGTCAAAACACAGCCTGCCGTGAAAATCAAGCTGCGTTTGCCTTTCTTTCTCTGTTTTTCTTCGTTTCTTAATCTTTTATCTTATTCTTTGTTGCTTTATTTAGCTTTTCGTCTTTCGTCATATTCGATTGTATTCTTCTTCGTCCAAGTGGTTGAGTGTCCTCTGTTTTATACATCATTTGAATTCTTTTAATTGTTGCTGGCATTGCGTTAACATTCAGAATCTAGCTAATTTACTTTGACATGTGTCCTAGTGTTTTATATTTCATACATAAGGTTGATCTTTTTTTATTCTTTACCGTTGGTCTTTCATTGATAAATAGAAGTTGGTTAATTTATACTTTGTCATCTTCGGTGTTTCCATCTTCCATGATTCATTTTGTCATGTGATTACTGTTCCTCTGGCAGAAGTATCATCTAACGGTATAGAAAGTAAAAAAAAAATAAACTGTTCTTACACTTCTCATTACCACCCAATTCATAGTCGTTGCTATGTAATTGACATGACAGATATTCAAAAGTTTCAAAGTTGGAACCTATGACCATCATCTTTTTGGTATGATGACGCCATTTGTTTCCTCCCAAACATGAATGAAAACTTAGGCCAATGGCGTTTTTAGTTGTATTCATAATTACTCACTTGTGGCTCATTTGGAATTGGAAATTTGTCTGCGGTGTCTTAATGTTTATTCTTTTATGGGGAAGTCTCTTGTTGGTTGGTTGTGCTGACTCCGGAGGTCTACGCCTTCCCTTTTATACCCGTCAACCCGTTGCTAAACAGACGGCTTGCGCTTGCATGTGCCAGCTTAATCTAAGCCAACCAACCCACCCTGCTGAAGTGGTGGACATAGATTCCCAAATCAAGGTCGTTCACTGCAATTTGGTGTATCAAATAGCCTTCTCAGTTGATGATAAATTTGGCCCTCAAAAAGAAGGTACCGAAATAATTCAGGAAAAACAGGGCATGTGCTTTCGCTGCTTATCCTGGCTTCGGTCTTCGCATGTCTGGCAGTCCTTGACCTGTAACCACATTAATGAGAAGAGTGCTGAAACACTTAGGTTAGTGGTGGCCATTTCCATACCCTCTTTCCTGACCTTCCTTAGGTCATATCGATGCGTGAGGTCCCCCTGTCCTGCAGTGCCCATTTATAACCCAAACAAACCTTTTCCTTTTACTACGAGGCAGTTGCACAATGACCGATTGCTTCTTTTTCCTCCTCCTCGCCACCCCTTCTTTCCTCAGTCATCTCCCCGTCTATTTTTCTCCAACACCCCACTCCCTTCCATTATAAACGGAAGGGAGGAGAGAGAGAGAGAGAGAGAGAGAGAGAGAGAGAGAGAGAGAGAGAAAGCAAAGAGACAGAGTCTCCGTCCAGCCTGCGATGTGGGTTGAGGGGTTTGAGATAAGGGGTATTCCCGAGGAGTGGTGTGGGGGAGACAGGATTGCTGGATAAGAAGGGGATGGTCAGCGCCCAGGGACGAAGGGGAGTGGTAGGTGGGAAGGTAAGGGCAAGGAGGGGAAAAGGGAGAGAGAGAGAGAGAGAGAGATTTGAAGAGTGGAGGGGACCGGGGGAGCGAGGTAAAGAGGGAACATACGTATCATCAATCAATAACATCTTACAAGACAAATGGCCTTTTAATACGCCTCTTTCCAGATCTCACAATTTTTCTTAATGCTGGACTCTGGCAATTACATTTTCTTAGCAATCATCATCCTCTGGGAACTCGTCGCTCCTCCTTGCATGCGAATGTCTTGCTTGTTTTCAAAATGAAGAAAAGATATATCAAAATGTCATGATCCCCAGATTCCCTCCCATCCTATATCCTTCTCTCGTCGTCCCCCTCCTCCTCCTCCTCCTCCTCCCCTATCCTCCACCTATGCCCGACCGGCCATCCATCTGACCACACCCACCATTCCACTCCCCCGCCCTTCCCCACCCCTTCCCACGGGGTGGGGGGGATCCACACCCACCCCTACCTTATCCTTCCATGTTGTCTCCCCTCTCATTCTTCCCCCTCCCCCTCCCTCATCTCTTCTCACTCTTGTCCACTGACCAACGACCCATCATCGGTGTGTCTGTGTGTGTGCGTATGTCCGTACATGCAAGTATACTTAGTTAATGTTTACAGTTTCAACCATTAAGTTATAAATTTCTTGCCATGCTAATATCAAGAAAGATTTTTATCAGCATTCGATAAGCATTCTTCCTGAATTACGAGAATATACACAGACGACTCCCTTGCGCTCTTTACACCTTCGCACACATTTTCTTGGCTCCCATCCAGAGCATCTTCACTATAATGCCTTTTCCGACTTCTGGCTGTGTACAGTCTTTGCTTTTGAACATATAAATTGTTTTATTGCTTTGCATGCGATTCATATTGGTGTTAGCAATTAAGTTGATCGTATACGCAATACTTTTACATCCTGTGAGCATTCTTCATAGTCTTCGTGAAGATGATTCATTAGTTTGATTAAATTTTATTGAAGCGGAACGAGAGAGCTTCTGGTCCATCAGCTTGTAATATTGAAAAGCTTTTTATCTTGCTTTGGAAATTTCACTAGTGGATTAATTGTATTCAAATCCCACTTTTTTAGTTCTTTCTTCTTCTTCTTCTTCTTCTTCTTCTTCTTTTCTTCTTCTTCTTCTTCTTCTTCTTCTTCTTCTTCTTACCATTTATGTTTAGGTCCGGCGTAGGCGACGCTCGTCTGTACCTGTCTGATGGTGTATCCAAGCATCAGTTTATAAATGTAGTGTTAATCTCTTTATTTTATCATTTCTTATCAAATAATCTCTCTTCTCCTTGAATGAGCGCTGCGCCAACGCCTATGCTTTAAAGACGATAGTAATGATTTAATGCTTTTTTCTCTGCCTTCAGAGTGGTGACGCAATGCTTGCATTATATCTTTTGCATTCTGTTTCTTCTTTAATACCGCTTTACTTCAAGAACTTTCCAGTGTGATTGTAAAGAAATTGAACTAGTGGTGAGGTTATCTGTTGTACATTTTTAATCTTTTGCTCATTTCAATTTATTTCTAATATGTATACTTTCGAGAGATACATCTGTTTTAGTTTTTCTTTCCTTCCTTTCTTGCAAAATTTCATTCCGGCAAATGTTCATTCGGTAGCGAACCTTCCGTATATATATACAGTATATATATATATATATATATATATATATATATATATATATATATATATATATATATATATATATATATATATATATATTCATACATACAAAAAGTACCATGATGCCGTTTCCTATGAAAATGGACGTTTTTAGAGTAAAAACTCACAAAGGTTACTACAACATTCATACTTGAAATGCTGAAAATGGATGACCCCCTTGGTGTAGTAAAACCTCTACAACATTGCTCTATCCTGGATTGCATGAATCGGCAGTAGGCTACGTATGAGGTGGCCTTCATAAAAACGATCCATTCGATAAAGATAATTTTGATAATAAATTTTGTCCGCCTTCGTATTTCACAGCTATTCATAAATTTTTATTTATAATTTCCTCTTTCTTTTATATCGTTCCTAATTCTGGTTTGCTGTCTTAACCTTGAGTGATATTCCTATTATTTATCGTTGTGTTTTTCTTTTCACAATTTTTCTTTCTAAGTCTTCGATGAACATCAAATGCATATAGATGACTCAGTATTTAAAAAAATCAGGAAAAACAGGAGGAAAAAAAAAAGTTCATAATTAAGTTAGCCTTTGGAGTTCCTGAGGGGGTGAACTTTGATTTAACATTTAAGTGGTTCACTCATCAATACGGTAACCTTTGCATAATAAGGAGAGGCGGCCCTTCGATCCCGTAGATATTCTTGTTAAAAATGAAAGAGAAAACCTCGCTCTTATTCCTCCTCCTCCTCCTCCTCCTCCTCCTCCTCCCTCCTCCTCCTCCCTCCTCCTCCTCCTTCCTCCTCCTCTTTCTCCTCCTACTCCTCCTTTAACCCGACTGTCCTGCAGCCAGCTTCGTCCTCCACTTTCTTCCTTCCGTCTTCTCTCTCTCTCTCTCTCTCTCTCTCTCTCTCTCTCTCTCTCTCTCTCTCTCTCTCTCTCATTATTCAATAGTTGGTAATCTCGTTTATACTTTTTACTATACATAGGAGAATAAACTTTGCCCCTATTCTTTCTTTTCCTCTTCCTTTTCTTATCTTTTATAAAGACTACTTTCGCCTCTTCTTTCCATTCTTTATGCCATCTTATTAAAGCGAGAGATATTGGTAACTTGATGATTCTTACGATAGTAACAGAGAAAACTCTCCGTCTCTTCCTCTTTACGCCTTCGTTTCCAAATAATTTACCTCCAGACTCCGCTTCCGTTCCTTCTTCCTCTACTTTCTTTCCATTTCCATGAGCGAGAGATGTCAATATCTCCAGTTTTATTATTTGTTCTTATTAGAAAAGAAAACAGTAAAGCATTCGTCTTATTCTTCTTCTTCATTCTTCCTCCTTAGGCTCCACCGAACTTCCCCTCCCCCAGCTGTTTTTTTTTTTATTTTCTCCGTAACCTCCTCCTCTTTCCTCTCTGTCTTATTTCATAGGAGACTTGAACAGATGACCTTATCTGGGAACTGTCTCTCCTCCACATGAACAGAACAACTATAAGATCCTCTCGTTATTTATTCAATCGTAATTATTTTTCTGTGTCGCTTGAGCGTGCCCTTTTGTATGCCTTTTTGTGAAGTCTTCGTTTAGTGGAGTGTTGTTCATGTTTCTTCGGAGGTGTGAAAAGAAGCTTTTCTGAGGTAAATCATAGAAGAGGCCAAAATGCCCATTGAAAAAGAAGATGAATTCATAATGGTAAAGATTCATTCCTTGGCTTTGGAAAGCTGTTTGGTTACTCGTTTCATTGGCCTCTACATTCACACGCATGCACACATACACACAAGCACACACGCACACACACATATATATATAAAATATAATATATATATTATATATATACATATATATGTAAATATATATAGCATACATAAGTCCGATTGACCCTAAATTCATATGTATCCAAGCATAAATATGCCTTTTTTTTTTCAAATAAAAAAACCCAAATTCATTTAAGGTACAAGTGCAGACATCACCACTTAGTAATATGTTGAAAAGGCAACCTAACATATCTCTTCTTAACATCCAAGTTTTGTGACTGTTCATGTTAAATCGTATTACTTTTCTAGGACGAGAAAAACTAACGGACATCATTTCTGCGTAAATATGGTGGGTGCTTTTAGGCTCTGATAGATAACTTTACCACTCTGTACAATTTCTCCAAGCCACTGTTGTTAAGTATGCGCAATATGCACATGTATCACATAAATACACTATAATTCTAACGATCCTCATTCTTA
>NC_089753.1:16401974-16421974 GCF_040412425.1 Macrobrachium rosenbergii
TTGACACGAATTCCATTCTTTTAGAAATCACTTGCAATGTAAGTTAGTGGACATGTTAAGTTGTCTTGCTTCTCAGTCGCCTGTTTATACATTCATACCTGTCTCAAACCCGCATAAGAGAGGGTTGAACGAAGAGTTTACGCTCCTGCCTTAAAAAATATTCGATTTTAAAACTTGCAACGAAAGTTATTGAACTGTTGCTGGCGATGATTTGTCTTAAAGACGTCCAAAAGCTGATGCAGTACAGTGACAACTTGGTAATTTAATTTTACTTGCGTCAAAGAGTCTTGCAGTCTCCCCTCATAGGATCTACCGAGTTTCATTCAATACTACATTAGCATATAGAGTACACTTTTGTCTATGAACAAATACGTTTCAATATATAATATTATATGCATATAGTTGCGTACACACACATATTCATTACAAGGTTCACTGTATCGGGTACCCAGTCAGTTTATATATTGTTTTATATGAAATATACTCGCTGTTCAAGTCGCAACCCTATTTAAATCACTAATTTTTATGACACAATGTTTTAACGCCAGTTCAACTTTTTTAAAGCAATTCTGTGTACAGAATTTAGATAAACTTTATGGCACATTTTCATGAACTTAATTTTATATATATTATATATATATATATATATATATATATATATATATATATATATATATATATATATATATATATATATATATATGTATATATGTGTGTGTATGTATGTATATATATATATATATATATATATATATATATATATATATATATATATATATATATATATATATATATATATATATATATATATATATATATATATATATATATATATATATAGACTATTTATTTATCTCTTTATTTATTTACTCTTATGCGTAAAGACTGATGAACATCTGTTGTGTGGTACGTAACCTTTCTAGAAAATATTACCGTAGAATTTTTTCAGCTAATTTTCCTCTGTTAACACTTCAGGTGTTATTACCCATAAATATTTGATTTTTATCATATTAAAATAAAAATTCTTTTTCGTTCCCGTCGAATCTTGCCAAAAAAGTTCTTGATAACTTGCACATTCATTATCTTCAACTATTTGGATTCCTTCAACTTCAAGTTCATAGTTTTGGCGTTCGTTGATAGTATTGTCGTTGTATGTCTAAGAATGAATTGTTTGAGGGATCAGCCGTCAATGTCCATGTTTTTGTCTACTAATAAAGCATAATGCTTTTATTTTTCACCACCACAGGATGCACACCATTGCATAAATCCTGTGAGCCTTTCCATTGGTCAATGATTAGCATCTTCATGTAAGCCCACTACATTTCAATATATTTTAATTTAGTTGCTTGGTCATTGCACACTGTATTTGCTCTTGCTGATAACTTTTCCAGATTTATTTCTTCGTTCTAGGACAGGTACTTCGCCTTACCTACCCACCATGAGACTTTTTCCTGGTTAACCTTCATTTTATGCACTAGTGAAAATTCTTTGGGTAGGTTCCAATATTTTTTTGGCTCTTTAAATACTTTTAACAATTAAAGTGAATTGCGTCCACCATTTCTGTCTTTTGTGGAGATTTGACACCTTAGGTCGAGTGGTCCCACAGACCAGACTTGCGATATCTTATGGACAAAGAGAAAAGGATGAAGGGGAATAATGCTGATAGAAATAGTCTAGTATATAGTGAAATCGTGCAATGTATTAAAATAGTCACTTAACAACAAACACAAACATGTTTGCCTGCAGCATTTTGGAAGCATCTTATTTTTATGCTTTTTGTCTAAGAATTGTTTGGTCGATCAACAACAGGATTTGCCATAAATAAATCTTTAGGGTTATTTCTTTTGTAATCCTGATCCGCTATACAGTTTAGAAGCAAAATCTTTGAATTAAGAACCTCAGACATGAATGAAAATTCGAAGAAAGGCTTACAATCGTTTAAAATGATAATACCCACTATGATACTGCTGAATATTTTCTGCAGAAAGCTTCTGAAATATATGCATAAAAAAAAGCCGCTTGTACCTCATGTTTAAATGAAGTACAATAACATGTTCTTCCTTCAAGAACCAATTTGCTTTTGTTATAACAACTTGTGAAATAGGTGCATATAAAATGGATTTACGAAACTATTGAATGCCTTGATTAGTTCAAGCCTGTTCGATGTGTGTGCGGGTGGGGTGTTCATATTGGGACTACGGACAATAATAATGAACTCTTTCTTAACAGTAATCCTTAACGTTATATTTCTAAATTTTATGCGTGTCTTTCTTAGCTTTCGTTAGCTGAACTAACAGTTTCACTGAAAGAAAATTATATACAAAAAGAAACACTGATGTTTATAGGCTTTATAACTATACATTCATGTTCTTTGTATACTTTTCTTATCCTTTGATTGTTAATCGAAACACTCACTAACCGCCATGCCAAGATACGTGCAACTTTATTCATTAGATTTTTGCAGCCTTGTATTCTATGCAGTAATTTGCCTTTTTAATCTGGAGTGTTATTGTAAGCATTGGGTGTCAGTCTTTGTAAGCACGTGCGCTGATTCACCGTGTAAAGCCACGCGCGCGGAGAAACAGACCATGCAACAAACGAAGACCATTCATCGGATATCGATCGCTTCGGTGGGTAAGTCAGTCAGCCTATGCTGCAACGGAATTCATAACCTTTCGCATTCAGCTGCTCTGAAAACTTTATACTCCTCGTTAAAAAACCAAGGAGGTTTGTGTTTACGGCCGAGATAGCTCCTATACATCTCATTAAGAGCCCTCCGTAATTTCCGTTTATCGCAGATACCTCGCACAATTATTCTCGGAATCGCTGATAATTTTGCTTTTTCTTACCAAGGAATTTGTTATTTGCTACAAAGTTTTAGTTCATGCGATGTCAAATGTAAATTCCATACAAGTGTGCTTCTCATTTCACATTTCAATAGTTCATCGCAGTTTCGTGTCGAGATTGTGGATTTTATTTGTTTTTATTCTTAATTATTCCGGTTTGTTTTTAAGCAGAACTTCAACATAGGAACAATTCTCTGGATTTCAGCTGAATATACCTTGAGTCTTCCTCCATTCACGTTGTTATATCTCTTTTCGTGTAAACATTTCTTTTTATTTGTCTAAATTCATGGGAACTTTAATTTTTCTTTATCTAAATTCCATGGCATGGTTATACATTGTCCTCATCTTATCTTCTCTGAAACTTCCGTGGGAATATTCTTTTTGGTCAAGATCTGAGGGATAAAGAACTTTAGGTTATCTTGACGCGCTTCTTGAACAGGAGAGATCAGTCTCCCCTGACACCCATCGCGAAGTGAACTTTTCTCTCCCCTTTTATTGTCGAGGCAAGTTCGATTGTCAGTCGATCAACCCGAAAACATTCCCGGATTTCGTCAAAGCAATTATTCATTTATTCAGGGCTTATATCTTATGGCGAACGTTCTTTTCGTGATATTATTGATTCGTCTCCAAGAATACCCCCAAGCTCGGGAAAAGTTTTTTCTTTTCACGCTGTCCAGGGAATGGATTGAATTATTTACGTTTGTTGTTGTTGGTTTGTTAAGCATGCAGGCAGTCTACATTCACATGACATTTTCTCGTCGAGTTTTCTTATTCATTTACAATTATTTTTTATTTTCGAAGTTTGCTATGAGAGTTTAGGATGTCTGAATGGTTAGAGATGGCAAAAATAGATGTATATGTATATATCTATATATACTGTGTATATATATATATATATATATATATATATATATATATATATATATATATATATATATATATTTATATTTATATATATGTGCGTGTATATGCATGTGTGTGTGTGTGTGTGAACGCGCGTGTGCATATTCTAAGCTATCCAGATAAATTCATCCTGTACGGCTAGAACAGAATAGCATGCACGTAGAGCAGTGAGAGAGGAATATCTAGGAATGCTTGCAATTTTCAGGCGGTTACCTTCTTCTCGTGGATGGAATTATGAATAAGTGAGACGTGAGGCTTTTATATGTACATCTGGTTCGGACAGCGGAGATTTGTGACATTATAACAATTTGACTGACAGACAACCTTTCGTGCTGACAAAACTTCGGCTGCATTTGACAGCTCCTAAATCTTCGAGAGGCATCCACGGCGACGCATACATAATCCATACTTTTCGGCTGACATTTTCATCGTCTCATTTTTTAATTTCGGTCCATCTGGATCCTCTTGCTATGGAAGCACCTGTGTGGTATCTATCTTTTCCAAAGATTGCCTGCACTTCACGCCCAACTTCCCAATGCGCCACCCCTCGTCCCCCTTCTTTTTGAGGTGGGTGTGGCGGGTACAGGGGTTCTAGTTCTGAAATGTTGTCAAGATATTTTCCAAGAAATGGATCTGTTTTTCCTACTGTTTTTTTAATGTGTCAGTAACTTTTGTTTTCTTTCATTTTCTATATATCACTAAGATGCATTCCACCGTTTTAGAAATTTTGTTTTTGGTAATGGGTACAAAAGTTAGGGGGACATGAGCTAAGTGTAGACGTATGTAGATGATTAGAAGCAATGGTAATTTGTCTATTTTCTTACGTAAGCTTCTCTTATCACAAGTTATTCTTCCCTATGATCTGCAGGTAACTATTGGTTTTTCATCATTATTTTGATCTAATTTTTATCATTAGTAATGTAGCTTGCTAGATAATTAAACAAGTTTGTATTCTTGCCTTGATACAAATGCGCCTGATACACTTAGTCTATTCATATTGTGAAAGCCAGTGTGTCTTTGGCAATTCGACTCAACACATGAACTCTCCTTCCGCAGGAGGCAATGAATGACAAAAGTTTCATGAATAAAAGAGTATTTTGCAATGACTTTTGCGTGTATTAAACAGCGGAACGTTTCCGTGTCTTTTCCTCTAATTAACCTTTAAAGGTGGGTTTCTTCTGGTATTTACCGTACTTAGAAGCTTTGCGTATCCCGTCGCCAGATCGGAACTTCGGCCGGAACTACGCGCTCCGTAATTTATGTATAATATCATCACTCCATAATAGGAACGAGTTGGTCTATTGGTTGTTATGGGGAGTAGGGGACACGACTGCGCTATTCTCGGCCTTCCTTCCAATCGAAGATCGCTAATAATTCAATGGCCGATGGCTTTCCAAGTTTCCTTGGATGTTTCCCATAATAGTCCTTCTATTAAAAAGTGAAATCTTATCGATTATTATTTTTATTATTGCTAGTGGCATTGGTATTAATGTTACTGTTGATATTACTGTTAGTATTATTGTATTTTCTATTGTTGTTTTGATTTCTATTGTTCAGCATAAGAGCTTGTGAAGTAAACAAACAATATACAGTTACAGTATATGTGCGAAAAGCAAACATTATGGGAACTGTAAGTGAAATCCAATAAAAGCAAGGCATATTTTTTGTCAAGATAACTGGTAAACATCGTGAAGCCAACATTATCTTGATGATTATTAGCAACAAAATCGTGATTTCCCTTGAGCTTTAGTAAGGAAAGCACTTATAAACTTAGCTTGGAAAGCGATAGGAAAAATAATTTGAAGGCTGTGGTTGCGCCTTTTTGCTAGAATTACCATGTTATCTAAATTTTCTGGTAAGACTTTTGAATTAACCTCTCAAAATTATACAAAAGGAGAAGAGACTGAGTATGGGGTATTGGGCAAAATGGTAAGACACTGAAGATACTTATATACATTCATTCTGTATATCAGCTCAAAAGTTATGCCTGTTTTGTTTCACCGTTTAACAATTATTTATTGAAAGCTAGTGCAGAAATCCGGCCCCCACCCCCTCTCTCTCTTGTATGGGGCAACGACGGCTCATTACTGCCGGATCAAAACCGATTACTTCCTGCCAATATTGATTCATGCTGATTGCAACCGATGGGTGCGAATAGGCACCACTGGACGCACCTGTGAAATTTTATTGCTGCGTTCTGTTGGCACAAGGTCTTGATGGATTTTGATCGCCTCATATCAATATGGATTAAAGTGCAATGACTACGATCTCTCACCCGTGCATGGGGAGGGGGAAACTGTTAAAAGGGGATTGCTTGTTCATTTTTAGGTGTGAAGTCTATTGGCAGCTTTGTCGAAACCGCACCCTGTAGGTGGGCACCATTTGTAGTGTGCCACGCAAGGCACACGGTATATGGTGCTTAAGATTCTTTGCAGCGTCCCTTCTTCTTTACAGTCGCATTACCTTCTGCCTTTTACGTCTCACCCGTTACCTTTACTGTCTTCCTACTTAGCTGTCCCAGTCATCCGACTTTTCCTTACTCGAGTTTATATCTCTCATTTGAGAGCAAGTTCTCTGCGCGAGCCCTGTGAGGGTTAGAAATGTGACTCGATGGTCTCATTAGACTGACTTAAAATAATAATGTAACAGCAGCCGTGACTCGTCGAATGATTGCTGGAACAGCAGCACCAATATGCAGTAAATGTGCCTCGCTATAGAACTTGTCAGATCCAGAGGTCCTTTCTTCCTCACACCGTTGGACTGGGAAACAGTCTCCCTGAGATGTCGTGCAATTGGAACTACAAAAGTTCAAAGCGAAGATGAAATGCATTACTACCCTAATACTATTCTGCTTTCATTTTAATACAGTTTTATCTTTTTATTAATTTATGAAATTATTTTTTCTATTTTGATAAGCGAGATCTCTTCTTTCTGTATTTCCCGTTATCTCCTCTTACTTCTTCCTAATGAACACCATATTCTTTGGAAGCTTGAATTTCAAGTCAATGGCCCCTGTGGGCTTGTTCCTTATGAATAGGGTTCATCTTCTGACTAATAATAATTATAACAATAGAGGAGGTATGTATTAATAATTATGTATTAATAACCATCGTGCAAGGAAAATATACCTGTAATACAGTTTTCATTGAGTGTAATAGAACAACTTTAGACCTGAAGCGTTTTCATTTTTGTCAATGTGCAAGTGAGATGTGCTTTATGAAACTCAAAACTTAGGTAACTTTTTCTTTAGAATTTAATCATTTTAATGAAAAACTGGGAAAAGTGGAGGCGGGGAGGAGGGGAAAAATGACTCTAAGATCCACGAAGGTTCGGAAGACTTTATATTTAATAAGCATGAACGTCACCTGGCGCACTTACCAGACGTCCAGATGAGATAAAAAGATCATGGAGAGCTTTTCATTTAGAGCATCGTGTGATATTCCTTGTGGCATTTTCTCAGGGAAATGCTAAAAGTCACATGAGTTTTTCAAAAGGCCCAAAATTATTCATACTGAAATTCAGTTCTGTATGTGAAGCATATGTTTGGTTTCATTCAGGGATTTAATCATTCATTGGATGGAGATGTCTTATGGGGGGCTTAGGGGAGTTTAATGTAGGATTGATCTGGCGCATTTGATTGAGGAATGCAGGAGTATACTTGCAAAAGAATAAATGAAGGTGCATCATACTATGTAAAAAGAAAGAGAATGAGCGTCAGTAGTCATAGTGGATTGTGGGCGATTGAGGGAAGAGGTGCACATCAGAGCAAGGTAACGCAAAGACATTAACAAGGAATATATAAAAGAATGGGTAGAGACTTGGAGTGTCTATGGGAATAAGTGTTGGAATTTTTGGAGAGATTGTTAAGTCGACTCTCCTCTAAGGAAGTGAAGTGTGGATGTTGAATGCAAATGAAAAAGAAAAGATTGAAGTTTAATTGTACGTATAGTATATGCTAAGTTAAAAGGTCCTGGAGAGGAAGGATCTTTACATCCTGAAGTGTAAGAGTGTATTCAATATAATTGAGAATGTTAAAGTGTGTAAGGGTTTAATGTGCTGGCGATGAGCGTTCTGTGTAATAAGGTGCGGAAATAGCGTGGAGGTTTTCTGCAGAGAGGGTTCAATCAAGATTTAGCAGTTAAAGTGTGAGTGTGACTGTGATTATTGCCTAGTTTTTTTTTATCTGAAGCCATTCTGCCACTAGGGGAATGGGTCTAATGCTTATGCATTATATACACTTACGTGCGCAAGTGCACATACACACACATATATATATATATATATATATATATATATATATATATATATATATATATATATATATATATATATTAAACTATTACTTTGTTCTACTTACTCATTCCTGGTTCAGGGATCCTCTTCTAGGGTCTGTGCTGATGGACAGGGGACATACCATAAGCATTATATGTTCTGACTGCAATGGCTAGCTCAGGTAGTAACTCATAAAGAAAGCAGTAGGGCTGAAGGCCTTACTTCAACAAGGAACTGTTGCATATAAACACTAGGGTTTACTTTAAATGGAATATATTTACAATAAAACACTTAAATTAGAAGAATGGGGAATGATAGCCAGATAAAACAAAGTTCTGCCATGTGATCAAATATTATAGCAATCATTCAAATACTGAAATTCTAGGGGTAATTCTCTTGCAAAGGGCACTGTAGATTTGCTTGCAGTGGCAAGGCCATGGCAAGGAGCACAAGACGAACCAGTTGTTTCCACAGCTAAGAACACCGTCTGGAATTGAGAATGCAAGCTGTTAAGTAGGGAAATGTAGCGATTTTGGGCGAATTGAGTGTTGCACATATGGTGCCAAGGTAACTTGATTCTTGGGCGAGATGCTTACATTAAAATTACACACTGTAATAACTAAGTTAGGTCTTGTGAGAAATTGCACCTAGGAAAAGAGAATGGAATTCAGTAAAAGATCAAAAGAGACGTGACTGTTGAAAGAAACCTGAATCAGGGCTTTACCTGAGACGGAGAGATGGAGGGCCTTGTCGAATTTCACTAGGAATGGAAGTTGGCCATGTGGGGTCAGCTTAAGGTAAAGCATGCAAGGGGCAAGTGTGTTGGATCTGCTGCCAAGAGGGTTTCTGAGTGTTTCTGAGGCTGAGGTGTTTTACTTTCCTCATCTCTCAGATGGCGCTTGGAGCGCTGGCGTCTGACCTCAGGGGTCAAGATGGCAGCCAAATCACATGTGTTGCAACCTCCGTTGTCTGTGACCTCTGACTTCTGGCAGCCACATGTTTGTTGGTTGCAGGGGACTCAACTTTTTTCCCTGGCTTCATCCCAAAGCTGGTTCGCCTGTGAGGCAGGATTTTCATCTCCATTCGCCTTTATCTGAAAGAGGTTTTTCAAGCAGTCACCAGGTCTAGGAAAGATTACGAGATTTACCAAAGGGGGAAGAATGGAGAGAATTTATGAAGGGGCTGAGTTTCTCACACCATTCCTCAGGTAGTTATCAGTATGAACAATACTATGTTTACATTTTAAGACAGTTTTGAGGCTGAGTTGGCTTACAAAGAAGTCTCCTCGTTACACAATATATATATATATATATATATATATATATATATATATATATATATATATATATATATATATATATATATATATATATATATATATGACATGCACACAATGCAGGTACTTGTGACTTTTAAACATTCACAAAAATTAGGTTACAAGCGTCCTTTAATACCTAATTCCTCTACCTCAGGAATAATATCAAAAGGGAACTGTAACTGAGGAGTGGGAGATTCGATCCCCCTTCGCGACAACCTGCAACTTCAGTGATGAGTACTTTCCCATTCAGTGGAATACTCGTCACTGAAGTTGGAGGGTGTCGCGTCAAGGGATCGAATCTCCCAGGTGACGACCCACATACCAATTATAATCCCCTTTGGGATTATTTCGTCAGTAGAGCGGATTTGATGTTAAACGATATTTGTAGCTAGCATTTGCGCGTGTATATATATACATACATATATATATATATATATATATATATATATATATATATATATATATATATATATATATATATATATATATATATATATAGATAGATAGATAGATAGATAGAAGTAGATGATGTTAGTTAACACCTCAAAAAGAAATCAAAGGAGTCTTTTGATCATTAGCTTTTCATATTCATCGTCACCACTCTCTCTCTCTCTCTCTCTCTCTCTCTCTCTCTCTCTCTCTCTCTCTCTCTCTCCGCCCCTAAAAATCAAATGTGAAATCTGTTGAGGCTTGGAAGCGTCTTTAGTATTCAGAACACTGAGCAGTTTATTCATAGATGCCAAAAACATTGCTTATTTTATGAAGAGAAACCGTTGGTAATTAATAAAAAAAAATACATAATACATATTTTAAAATTTCCTTGAACAGCGTGAAAGATACGAGTCGTTGTATTACAAAGAAAATATGTATTGATCAAAAGCTATCGCATTATTGAAGAAATTAAGTATTGACTAAAGGGCAGCGTCCTGCCTATGAAGCAGGGAAGGACCCAGCGTGTAGGTAGCAAAGGAAGCAGAACCATGAAGGGGAAATAATCAGTTTTCAACGACCCGAGCAGAGAAGGTGTGAGGTGAATAAATCTGCGGACTGACCACTCCATCACTCCTCCAGTGCAGCTAGCAAGCTGGCTTTCCTCCCTCCTCTCTCTCTCTCTCTCTCTCTCTCTCTCTCTCTCTCTCTCTCTCTCTCTCTCTCTCTCTCTCTCTCTCTCTCTCTGTGTTCCTTAAAGATTCTGGTAATCCTGAACACTCATTTATATATATATATATATATATATATATATATATATATATATATATATATATATATATATGTATGTATACATACATGGATTCCTGCCTTCATGGATGACCTAAGATATTCGTGGATATATATACATATACACACACACACACACACACACACATATATATATATATATATATATATATATATATATATATATATATATATATATATATATATATATACATACATATACACATTCACACACACATGTATAATATATATACAATATATATGATATACATATAATTTATATATATATATGTATATATATACTGTATACAATACATATGGATATACATATATGTACGTATATGTATATATATATATATACAATATACGTGGATATATATATATATATATATATATATATATATATATATATGTATATGTATGTATGTACATATAAAATTTTATTTCTAATTTACTATTCCTTGGGAATAACTTACACCTAAAAAGAATTATAAATAATTAGTGTTTATGCGCCGGCAAAGATTCGAAAAGTCGACTTTTGTTTAGAAACAAAAGTAGACAGAGACTTTAACCACTCGGCTATCCTGGATTGCTCCATTTTGGGAGTTAAACGACAGTTTTATCTCATAGCAGTATGCACACAGATTCATTTATGTTCTATTTATCCGGACATGTTTTATTTATATGTGATTGAACTTCGCCCCGTCCACTAGTTCCCCATTACATCCTAATGTTTGAAAAATGTCTGTATAAAATTCTTACGTCCATAGGAACATAAGCTGAGGAATCTGAGTGCTGGATCCTTCCTATGGTTGGAGCAAGATATGTATGAAAGTTTGATGCTGTAATGCCAGTTTCATGAGAAAAAAAAAAAAAAAGATGGCAGCTTTGATGGTTACCAATTTTGGGTTTCAAGAAGTATTTATATTTTGCCCTTATATGACCCAGTAAATCATCATATGATCTGCTTTATTTGTGATATGGGGTTTATTATCTGTGTATAGTCGTCTGTTCTGTGATATTTAATTAAAATAGTTTTAACGTTTAGTATTCTTTCTCTGTGCAAGACTAGTAACAATTTACATATAATGTTTGATCAGTTGATAGAACATGTAGACTAATGGATATTGAGTATATACATTTATCTTTGGTCATTTACTGAAAAAAAAGTGTAATTAGATAACTTCAATAATTTTTCTAAAACATTTATTAAATGAACGGGAAATACTTGCAGAAAACTGGTGCCTCATTAGATTAATCACTTTAATGTTTATGATATTCTTCAGCCAATTAGGTATCGAGTTTGCCGAAGTGTTGTTTTCTAATGGAACTCATTATTCCCTTCACGATTTCCAATTTTTCCGTAATCTCTCTCTCTCTCTCTCTCTCTCTCTCTCTCTCTCTCTCTCTCTCTCTCTCTCTCTCTCTCTCATCTTAATCTTGTTCTTTACAGATGTTGTCTATTTTATGTTTGGAAAGTCATTATTTATAAATAAATATATTTTTCACTGTACCAGAGCTCCTCTCTCTCTCTCTCTCTCTCTCTCTCTCTCTCTCTCTCTCTCTCTCTCTCTCTCTCTCGGTCTTTGATCTTAATCCAGGAAATCATGAGAAGGAGAGAAAGTAAAAGGCAGATGATATCCTTTCTTGTCAGATGTTCGTTTTACCTGAACCTGCCTTTGAGCTTCTCGTACTATTTATATTTCCATCATATTTCTTGTTGTGTCAACGAGTATTTCATGTTTCGTGTTGTTATGGCTTTTCTGACCGTAAATCTGCCTTCATCTTTGACTTTTCTTGAGTTATTACTGGAGATTTTTTACGCTTCGAGCGCTATGTTTCTTATCGTCTTTTCCTGCAGACTTCAAAGAGGGCATCCGACGACAGTCTCCGCAAAGACAACAAGTCTGATGTTGCTTTAACGCGATCATTTTATCATTTTTCGTTTCCTTCTCGACACTTCTATTATTATTTTCAAGAACTGGCGTATCTAATACGAGATTGTTTTGGAAAAAATTGACGCAGTTGAATATTTTGGCTTGTTTGCATGAGCTTGAATAATAAGTGTACATTTTGTAAAGTATGTGCAAGAAATATTTACCTAGAAACTTTTCAGCTTGAACACAAGCTGTTTGGGTATCTGTGGGTCAAATTATGGAAAGGAATTTTGATTGCGCTCTTTTAACCGAGTCATGTTTCACTCTACACAATGATATATATATATATATATATATATATATATATATATATATATATATATATATATATATATATAATAAAAAATATTTATATATATATATATATATATATATATATATATATATATATATATATACAGTATATTACTGTATAGTGGAGCACCGTATAAGAAATTTTACGTGTCACCACCCAGAGACCCACCTCTATGATAAAAAAAAATATATATATATATATATATATATATATATATATATATATATATATATATATATATATATATATATATATATATGTGTGTGTGTGTGTCTGCGTCTGCCTGTCTGTCTGTTTGTCTGTGTGCGTGTATGTATGTATGCAAATGTTGCGTATAAGCGGCAGTTCAAACACTGTTTCCCATATGCTTTTATTAACCATGAGGACACAACCCTAAGAATGGAAATCAATACATTAAGCCCTATTGATATTTACTTAAATTACCAATTCACATAAATACTTTGAAAAATGAATTTCATGTTTCCATTCCACCCATGATGTCAAGAAGTTTAATTTTATTAAAGAAATTAGATATTTATTCTCATATTTCGTTTCTACAAGTAAATGGCTGTTAAATAAAGAGCTGTGGACTATCTTCGGTTTAAAGAGCGGTGTTAGTACCCTGTAGCACCTCTCAGTCATTTCTGTGATTTTAACTGATGATATGCCACATATAATGTATATATATACATATATATATATATATATATATATATATATATATATATATATATATATATATATATACATATACATATATACATATATATGTATATATAATGTGAGCTTGTGTGTTTTTACATATGTGTGTATACTTGTACGTGTATTTAGTTTATTATAATTTTACTAGCGAAATTTTTTACTCTCATATAATTAGCTACAAGCAACACATTTAAATCGAATTCTTTATACTTTGGGAATAACTTGCGTCCAAAAGGAATTGTAGTATAAAACCTGGTGAAGGTAGGTGTGCATGTTTAGAATCCCCTGAGATACAAGTTATTCCCAAAATATGGTGAGTTAGATTGTAATGTGGCTCAGTGTTTAAACCCGCGCATTCATAAACGTATGCGCACGTGTGTGTGTTTGCATATGTATGTAGCTTTCTGCGTTCTGTTGATGTGAATGTAGTCCTTTAGAAATAGCAATTCATAACTGCAGTAAAGGAAATATAGATCGTGGCATCGTGAGCTTAGCTGCACACAGACAAAGCAGCGTAAAGACACAAAATAATCAGTCCTTTATAATATCCCACCTTACATGCTTACCCTTAATAAGTGACATTCATAGATCTGTTAGTTTTTTGCCTGGACAAGATAATAGCACTGTGGTGTATAACTTTTTACACTAATTCTTGTAAGATTACCGTTTAAGTTCGATTCTTCCCTTATTCCCTTTTAATTTCCTTGTTTATTTTATGTTATTCTTCATTACCATATAGTTTTCTTGTTGAATATCCATTCTATGTTTGAGATATTTTTTTCTGGGTTTGAGTTGTGGATGAAATTACTATCGTTCTCTCTGTCTTTTTCCCCGCTAAATGAAGGAAACGTATGTAGTGTCGTTTGTAGAGAACTGTTCTTTAAAAAAACATAATTACACACCATTCTATGTTTGGAAATATTAATCATCTCGGTATTATATTGCCAAAATAATTCTTGATGATTGACCTTTACTATACCTATTTTTTGGAAATAAACCGCTATTTTGTGATCTTGATAGCATATCACTGTCACCGAGTTTCCTGCTGGTTGCGATTAAGCCTTTTTTTATGAAAGCATATATGTTGTGCTTGCTGTGACTTTACTTTGCAATATATCAAAAGATGAAAACGAACATGCAAGTACAATATATCAACAAGTTATCGGGAAGTCTTTGAAGTAGCGGAAGTATGTTCTCTTTAGATCTCATTCACAAGTCAACCATCAGAACATGAATGGGGCTGTGAGTGAGTTATCAGTGCTCTGTGCAACCACACCTTTCAAGGAATTGATGATATAAGCAAAAAGGGTGCCTAAAACGTAGTAATAATTTACTCTATGCTACAATAAAGACACCCAATTTTGATATATATTTTTATCTCCTTCATGCTAATGTATAGATTAGTGTTTCCTTGTCAAACAAAATCTTTACAAAAGGAAAGTGAGTGTTTCTGGAAATATCACAACATTTGCAAAGTATTATTTACCTTTGTGCTTATTTTTATAGCCTGATGTACATACACACACACACACACACACATATATATATATATATATATATATATATATATATGTAATAATGTATATATATATATATATATATATATATATATATATGTATGTGTGTGTGTATATATATATGTGTGTGTTTGTGTTTGTGTGTGCATATATACTGTATATATATATATATATATATATATATATATATATATATATATATATATATATATATATATATATATCTACCATATATATTTCCCAATATATGAGATGTCCATAAGGTCAGCCTTGCCCAGATATATATATATATATATATATATATATATATATATATATATATATATATATATATATAATGTGTGTATTTATACGTATATATATATATATATATACATATATATATATATATATATATATATATATATATATATATATATATATATATACATATATATATAAATATATTATATATGTGTGTGTGTGCAGGCTGAGACTAGTTTGTGTTATGTCGCCATTGCTATGTAATATCGTTATGGATAGAGTGATATTAAAAGTCAGAGTAGGGGCAACAGATGTAGGTGCAAAATTGTGGCGTAGGAAGGTGGACCGTGAACCGCGTGTGGGGTGACTGTTTGCAGATGCTGTACTACTCATGTTCGATAGTGAAAAGAAACTGGTGAAGAGCTTGAAATTATTTGCAAAAGGGTTAAGTTGAGAGTAAGTATCATTAGAAGTGAAAGTTGTGAAGGTAAATTGAAACCACAGAGATAGAGCAGTTAATGTTAATTTGGATGGTGGAAGCAAGGTAGACAAAATATTTGCACAGGTATTGGGTGTGAATATATATCAAATATCGGTAAAATGAGAGAAGAGTTCATCACAGAATAGGTGACTCAAGGGAGGTAGCAGGATTTATGCAAAAGATTTGAAGAAAACTGAGCGTTAATGAAAGCCAAGGTCGGAATGCATGAACTATTGCTGAGCCAACTCTTACAGTATATATGGAAGGAAAATGTGGTTTAGTGTGACTGAAAGAAAAAAAAAGTAGAAGTTGTAGAGGTGGATTAGTCTTGTAGTATAATGATATAAGATGAATCGAAAGGATAAAAAATGTTGAGATACATAGGAGTGGGAAAACGGATTATGTAGGAGAAAGAATAGATCAGAATATATTGAGATTGTATGGTCACGTGGAAAGAATGGAGGATGGTAGAATGGTGAGAAGAGTAAATGATTCGGAAGTTTAGCAGGAAGAAAAAGAGGGAGATCTATGAAAAGGTTAGGTGGATGTTGTAAAAGAATATTAGAAAGGTAGGGCCTCAGTGTCCGGGAACCGGGAAAATGCGTGCAAGACGCCAAGGCGTATATAACTGCTGATATTAACGGGTTTACACAGATGTGTATCCAGTTAAATTATGAATGTGGCTGGGATTTGTTCCTTGTCTTTTTTGAGAAGCCACCTCCAGTTAGGAGAAACAGCCTGGTGCTAAAAAAAATTAGTGTATGATAAGCTACCTATGTTAAACCTTTAGGAAGAATGACTCCTTAATCCCTCCACAATACTTGATCTTTTATATTTTCGGTATACTGTATTCTCATTATTAGTTTATATTTTCTTTTGACCTGGCCCATGTTTAAAGATCTGACATACCATTGTGGGAAAATTAAGCGACGTTTTGTGCGTACACCCAAATTTGAATCATGTGTAAAGTTAATGCATCAGTATACTATCATAGCAATGCTGTCAAAAGAGACGGTGAAATTTAAATAAGTTTTACCTTATATGTTCTCATTACACGCTTTGTTTTCATAATTTTTTTCTCTTTCTCTCTCTCGCCTCGTAGTTTGATGGTAGCGCTTCCAGCTCACAAAAGGACGGCCCGTGTGCGATTCCTCGAACAGGACGAGAAAGATTGAATGGACGTGTTCCCTAAAATCTGTTATCCCTCTGTTAACGTAAACAGTGGATTAGGTACCAAGTTGTTAGTAGACTGTAGTAAGTTGCGGGCAGGGTGGAGAGAAAAGAAGAGAGAAAACCAGTGGACGTGAGCGTTCATTGCTCCGTCAAAACGGTATGGCCTCGACGAGGTAATCCTCACTCAACTGAGGTGAAGCCTTTCATAAAAAATTCTGTGTGGATGTGGGCATTCCTGTCTCCTGTTTAGATTATAGTACGATTATTTGGCTTAATGAATGTTTGAATTAATCTCTCTCTCTCTTTCTCTCTCTCTCTTCGTTTTTCCTTTTCATCAGATTATAATGCAATTGCCGTCACTACTGTAACGCATCTCCCAAGCTTCCCCTCTGCTCATTTCACCTATTAGATTTCACCTCGAATGTCATTTATCACACTGCAACTCCATCATAATATAATGCCCAGCCAACTGTTTGCTCTCCTCTGCTCCCTCTTTTACTATTCATGAGTCGGAAGCTGGCGAGGTGTAGGATGAGGGATCTGGGCGGTGGAGAAGGTGAAATATGATTTCGCGACAGGTGACTTGTGTTTGATAAATTAGAGTGAAAGTTGAGCCTCTCATAACGTGTTCTTTGAGTGATGATGGAGGGCTAACTACCACCCCACTCACTCTACGCCCCCCCTCCCCCCAACCACCTCCCCAACTCTACTCCTTTTACAACACCCAGAAACACACATACAGGAAAGAAGAGTATGCTGGGAGAAGTATCATGGTAAGCGTCGCTTGAACATAAATTGTAGGTAACTAGACTCTCCGAAGTATTCACAGTTTGAAGAAGCATCAAGTATGTTCAACATAAAATGATTACCGTGACTCGCTCTCCTAAATTGTAATTAGTGAATTAGTGGTAAGGGAAAAAATATATGTGTATATTTCTATATATATGTGTGTACGGCGTATGCATATATACAATATATATATATATATATATATATATATATATATATATATATATATATATATATACACACATATATACACATATATATATATATGCTCATATATATATATATATATATATATATATATATATATATATATATATATATATATATATATATATATATATATATATATATATATATATATATACATACATACACACACATACATACATAAGGCTAAGTGATGAGCTCGGTCAATTAAAAGCTGGAAAAAGCAAGGTGAATATATGGTTCAATAGTAATAGTGTGATGGAAGTAAAAACAAAACGATCGCGAAAACTGAAGGAGTTTTGTGATCTTTATCATTTTCAATTCTAAATAATAAATAGGGCATCTGTCAATAGGGAAATTAGCATCTCTCTCTCTCTCTCTCTCTCTCTCTCTCTCTCTCTCTCTCTCTCTCTCTCTCTCTCTCTCTCTGACACACACTTCCATATGAAATTCATTTCCCGTTAGCTGATCTACCTCCTATATTATGTAAAGACATCCAAGGTTAAGAAGCATTGACCAGGAACACGCTGAGGACTGACAGAATCGAAGAGCTCTTGCTTACAAATATGAATAAATTAAAAAGTTTACAAGATGTGGTTACAGAATTGACGTTCGATTGATAAAAATTAATTGCAAACAGAATCTTCAGACATGTTTGAAACTGCTTAAATACATGAAAGTTATTACAGAAGGAACAGCGATCAGACTAAAATAGGTAAATTCAACATTTGGAGCTCACGCAATACATTGTTATAAAGTAGAGTAGGGAGACCAGGGACTCACATACTACAGTAGAACGAGTTTTTGTCGGATGGGTATCATGTTATATTTAACCCAAGTGCTTAATGATTTAATCAGAGTTAGTTTTTAAAACTTATTAAATATAATTTATGTCAAACGGTTGCCTAAATCTGATTCAGCTCTAAAACTCGTTTATAGGATGAGTATGTGTACATATATTAGCCCACTACAGGAAAAACGCAACAAGCAATGCGCCTTGTTATAAACGTTGTACATTATCCTGGGTATCAGTTTCACGCTAAACCCAGAACCCTAATTAAGCATATCAGGTAACAGATATAAGCTACAAATCCTGGCGATATTCTCCCCTCTATAGGGTCATTAAAGTCTTGTTTTGACGCGTATGATACACGACAGCTGGCGAGGAAAGCGCGAGCGTGGGTTTAGTTATGACATATCGTACTTCAAGGATAAATGATTGTGCCACAGGGGCTTGTCATACTTCATTGCTGAACTTACTTATTGGAGGGAGGTATCTGTCCCGCACACCTGTACGCCAAAGAATTATTGGCCTCTATATTTGCCCAACGAACGGGCAACAAGCAAGCATTTGTCTTTATTTCCTGACTCGTTCTTCACTTCTTCACTCTCGGTATCTTGTACACATCTCATACATCAGCTGTGCTTCCTGACTGCTCATCCACAGCGGCGTGTAATTTGTTGTTTGGGCCTTATCGTTCGTACATCTCATAACATATCGCAAAAAGTTTGCAAGTGGTTGTTTAATCTCGAACATTTGTTGTTTTTCCTCAATTTGGTCGTAAGAATGCCGTGTGTGATGAGCGGTTCCCATTCATTAGCTCCGAGACAGGGCTTGTCATCCTTGTTTATTAGCTCCGTCTGATCTCTTCTTAAATTCCGTGTCGTAAAGCAGCGTCGTATTTTCTGCCGTTTGAATGTGATTCTATAGATCATAACTAGAGATAATGAAACAAAAGGTGCCAAGAGTTGAAGAGTTATTGTTCAGTTTTTTGGTAACGGTAGAGTGACGTTTTACGTTCTTTACTCATGTGAATATTTCGTATTTCAAACATATTTTCTGATCATAATACGTCCACTGAATTGAGGGCCCATCTGTTAAAAAGAGAGATGACAAATCATAATAATGATTAATTTCATATTCCATGGAATTTTTCATAAAATTTATTGCCTTATCCTTCTATTTCACTTATCGAGACTGGGAACACAAGAATCATTCTAACAAAGTCATGCCTGATCCTTAGTACAAAATAGTACTGTCGTATGTTCCTTTTGCTAATTGAGTCTCTTCTATCATATTTTAAACGCTGCTTATGTCA
>NC_089753.1:16429474-16446974 GCF_040412425.1 Macrobrachium rosenbergii
CCGTTTTGAGGATTTGAACTGCTGACCTGTGATTTGCCAGGCCAACGCAGAATGAATTAAAGGAAAAGATATATGCTGCTGCACATACTTTGGAATCACAGCGGGCCAGCTGTACCCAGTCCCCGCCCCTCCACTGGTGAGTAGACATTCAATTCTCTTCCCAACAAGTAATGAAGAAGTCTGTCTTTATTATATTATATTCCAGGCGAGATTGTCTGTTTATACTACATAATTTGTATTATCATCGTTTCCCGTTCTTGTTTAATCCGCTCGAATAGTACTGAAAAGGCATAATTTTTTTTTTCAGAAGGCAACTGAACTTTGCCATACCTGGAAGAAGTGAGAAACTTGTCTGATCCTTGCAACATTTAATCAAAGAACGCATTCAGTCTCTTAGGGGACTTGTTTGTCCTTTTTTTTTTCTTTTTAGTAATTTTCCTAATTTTTTGTATAGCTCTTTTTTATCACTTATATTAACTTTTTTATTAATAAACTGCTGAACTTGCATTCAATGAATCATTTGAGAGATTATTTCGTTGTATAGTAACATTTGTCACTGATATTGTTTATTGACGTTAAATAGATACTAAGCGTTGCTATCTGGATGGTTGTTATTGTTTCATATACTTTTAACACTTTAGCGTTGTGTTTTTCGAAAATGGGAATTCCGTGATTCTTTTTTTTTTCAGCCAAGAACCTTTTTACATGAACCAAGTTTGTGTTCAACTGTACTTTTTCCTGTAACCCCAAGTTTTCAGTAAACATTATATGTTTGGATTAAAACACACAAACTCATAAACACACACACACACTCTATATGGAGAGGCCCATATATATATATATATATATATATATATATATATATATATATATATATATATATATATATATATATATATATATATATATATACACACACACACACATACACACACACACACAAATACCACAAAGAAAACAACTGGTAGAAAATCAGTACCAAGTGCTTTCATTTAAAGTACTCGGTACTGATCCTGTGCCTGTTATTTTCCTTTGGTATTCTCTTATACTAAATCAAGTGCATATTCTGTTTCTTGAAAATGTATATATATATATATATATATATATATATATATATATATATATATATATATATATATATATATATATAAATTTCTGACTCACATCGGGATCGAACTCAGATCTTTCAATTGAAAGGCAAGGGTGCTGCCCACTAGGCCATACTAGTCATAAAAGAAGTTGGAACCTGAGTGCCACTGCACACGAGGAATTAACTGGGCAAGCTAACTGCTTGCATACCAGCGTGTTTTCCCCAACTTCCCGACTCAGTAATGACCCAGTTGACTGCATTTCATTCGAATTACCCCTTCTGAGTAAATATAATAGAAATAGTCAACACACAATCACGTGTAGAACAGAAATAAATTTCTGACTCACATCAAGATCGAACCCAGGTCTTTCAATTGAAAGGCAAGGGCGCTGGCCACTAGGCCATACAAGTCATAAAAGAAGTTGGAACCTGAGTGCCACTGCACATAACGAATTACCTGGGCAAGCTAACTGCTTGCATACCAGTGTATTTTCCCCAACTTCCCGACTCAGCAATGGCCCAAGTGACAGCATTTCATTCGAATTATCCCTTCTGAGTTAGCTTGCCCAGGTAATTCCTTGTGTGCAGTGGCACTCAGGTTCCAACTTCTTTTATGACTTGTATGGACTAATGGTCAGCGCCCTTGCCTTTCAATTGAAAGATCTGGGTTCGATCTTGATGTGAGTCAAAAATTTATTTCTGTTGCACACGTGATTGTGTGTTGACTATTTCTAATATATATATATATATATATATATATATATATATATATATATATATATATATATATATATATATATATGTGTGTGTGTGTGTGTGTGTGTGTGTATGTATGTATGTATATATATATGTGTGTGTGAGTGTGTGTGTGTGTGTGAGAGAGAGAGAGAGAGAGAGAGAGATTGAATAACTAACTTAGTTTGTGTAAAGTTTCGCCAAATGAAGGAAAGGTTCCAGAGGGAATGGTCAAGAAAAATAATCTCTCGTTTACAAAAGGAATAAGGTGATAACAGTATCCATATAAGAATTATAAGTATACTGAGGAAACGTATGATAGGATTTTCCCTGAGAAATTCAGACACACAGCAGAAATACTGACATCTAAGAGTTGTTGACTTCGATAAGGAAGAGATTTTGTGGATCTAGTGTTTGTAGTGAAAAGACATGCGAGAAGCTTAATGGAACCGGTTGAATATATTTTGAATGGAACGATTACCAAATATTATACGATGAACGTATAGGTGCATTAGAATTGTAGAAGGAGAGTGATTGGTTTGGAAATCTGTGCATGATACACAATTGCGTCATTTAGCCATGGCCGTTTGACTTAATTATAGTTGTTTTTCCAGTGATAGGTCAGAAAAGAATGTTAAATTATGTGGGGTAAGAAAGCGGCGTTGGGACATTCAGTGGTTGATTTTTGCAAATTGTACTGTTTATGTATGATAGTCAAGAGAACTGCAGACTGGTGAAAGCGTTTGAGTGTTCATAAGGAGTGGGAGTTGATAGCAAATGTTAGGAATAGTAAGATTATGAAGATTATGATGGCAAACAAATACCAAGAAGATGGGGTATTGGATGTTTATATGGCAGCAGTGGATTCATCTAAGTGTTGGATTATAAATATAAGCGATAATGATATGAGAGAGAGAGAAAGAGAGAGAGAGATAAGGGAAGCAAGGAAGGCAGCAGGATTTCTGCAAAGGATTTGAAAGAGGAGCAGTGTCAAGATCCTAATTATTGGCTGTATGGCCTGAGAGAATCACACAAATTTTGGTCAGTATGGCATGATCTTTTCCGAGTTGTGAAGCGTTATTCATTATTCAGTCTACTGTTAATTATATTTGCTTGCATAAGCGAGAAATTCAACGGCTGGCTTCCAGAACCTTATCAATACCTGCTGTAGGTATCAAGGTAACTTTGACGTAATTTGCAATAAAACCACGATCCCTTGCATTTCATATCTCCCTAAACGGCTCAAACATGAAGAACCACAAATATCACTTGGAACTCACTGTCTGGAATTTGTACACGGATTCTCGTATATGAGACACATTTTCACCGAGAAACAGAATTGATGCGTTCTCCATCTCTTCATCCGAGTTGTCGGAAGGAAATTGGTTCCAGGGACCTTGAATTCCATTAACAGTTTTTAAGTTTGTTGTTTCAGATGATTTAAGCATTTTCTAGGCAGGTTTTTGTGAATATCTCTGTAGCAGAATGGTGATAAGGTGTGTTTGTTAATTGTCTGAGGATGTCATTGTTAACAATAATAAGACGTCTCAAGGTCTCTCGGATCAAGTTCTTCCATAGGGAGCAACCAAAGACTGTAATAGCATCATTTCGACTTTCCTGTGGTTCCCCTTTTAGTATAAACGGTTTATTGGTGAAACAAAGTATATACATATGTCTGTTTACGTATTTAAGTGTTTGCATATATATGTCATGTTGCCAGAAAAATTCATTGCTAGATATCATAATATAGGGTTTTTACTGAGATAATATTTGTAAGCAATATATTAATTTTTATGTGTGTTTATTGATGAAATTGTAATTTCTGTAGACTATGATAAACTGTATTAACTTCTTTGTTTATTTATTTGATAGTATATTTGTTCTGCTAGTCGAAGTAACATTGCTGAGAGTCACACGGCTTATGAAACCTGGAGTTTTTTTTTTATGCGCCAGAATACTTGCGGGATGTTGATATTTGCCAGAAGTGTTCAATGTCACTTAAATTTAACAGCTATTAGCCAGGAGCTTTATTCTCATATGTTTATGGCACATGGCTCCTTCTTTGGTATACGGAGAATGTATAGCATCTTAGTTTCAGTTTAATTTTATCATCTCATAAAATCTTTTTTTCCTCACAGGTACGTGACAGGGATCGTTTTCTCCTCCGTGAGAATAGTTTTTATGTTTTTTTTTATTTTTCTCTTGATATATAGTTTTGTATTTCAGTTTCTTATTGTATTTTCAAATTGTTCTTCTTTATACTCTTACGTCACTTATACACTGCCCATGTGAGTACATCTTCGGCATTCAGTATAGTACAAGAATGCAGTTTTTGGTTTCTAAACAATACAAACATGACAGTTATATGTTGACCCAAGTGTGCCGTTGAACGCACCCCTTAGCTTTTCATTATCTTTATAAGTAGTATTGTGCAGCTTCTCTCCTTCATCACCCAACTCCTCCCTCTCCCTTGCCATCCCCATCCCCTTCCTCCCCTTCCTTTCCTAATCTTCTCCTCATCCTCCTCCTCCTCCTCCTCCTCCTCCTCCTCCTCCTCCTCCTCCTTTAAAGTTAGGATGCTGTTTCCTATTCGCATTTGGGGGATTTCTACTTCCTCTTCTTTCGCAGGTAGCAGCAACTCACAAAGGCTCCGTTCCCTTATGATTAAATTCCGTCATGTGATACGAGGCGTCGGAATTAATTATGTTCCCATTTTTCATAATGTAATGGCGAAGTGTTATTGCCCCGAAAAAATTATTCGGAATTCGTTAATTGAAAAAGCCCGGGAGCCGCGTGAAGCTTTTAAGGGGGCGGCGTATCTTTATGTTATAAATACCTTTTTATTAGGAATCCCTTTCAAGCGTTATTGTTCAAAGGCATTTCCTATTTGGAAGGATCCCGTTCAGCTCAGATGAGAGAGAGAGAGAGAGAGAGAGAGAGAGAGAGAGAGAGAGAGAGAGAGAGAGATATTAGGACTGAGTGCTCTGGCTGGTTGGCTTTTCATCTCCCGTCATCTTTATCGGGGATTTTGTTTATTCCTCTGTCATACGATAGGATCGTGTTTCCACTCCAGGATTGTTAATTACTTTGATTTTATATTTATGTATAGCTTCATATCCCCTGTTCCCTAACACTTAAAATTTTCCTGATATCTGATCTGCAAGTATTTCCTCTTGCAACAAATACGTTTATGTAATTAGCCAACCCTGCGAGAGGTCCTCTTTATAGCTGGAGTTTATTTAGCGATATGCTTTTAAGTTTTTTCTAGATATCAGATAAAGAATTCGGTATGATATATCGTCCACTGATAAATGCATTGATTAATCTTCAACTTTATCAATTTTACTTAGATTTTAAACTATTCTTAGAACATCAAGTTTACATTATTTTCAATCTCTAGTGATAGAATAATATCATCTATGGCGCTATAAAAGTTCATACGAGAACTCTCGGACTCCTTGCAAGAACAGTAACTCATCCTGAATGACGAGTATTCAGAGTCAGCAAGCCGCCGCCAACGCTGAGCAGTCCACCCCACAAAGCTCCTTCTACCAACGGTTATATTCCTATCTCTCCCAAAATCTAATCACTTGTTGTCAATCACGAGACCAACAATGGGAACATTTTGGTAAAAATCTACACAAATTTTTACTTTTATTTTTTCTATAACATGCTACCAAGCAGGCAAACAAACAAACCGAACCAAAAATATAATCTCGACGAAGGTAGCAATTATGGACGTTCCTTATTATTGTTAAAGAGTCGTTTCTGCTTGTTAGTCGAAGAAAATAAATCTGCGCTGACATTTTTGTCTAGATGGATCGAAAAAATTGAGCTTTCAACTCATATGATGACGTCTGCTTTTGGTGGTGAAAGGTCACTGATTTTATCAGTTATACTTGACAAAAGTAAATGTGGATTTACATACATGTATACAAACATACATGCACACATATACACACATGTATATATATGTATGTTTATACATATATATATATACTGTGTATATATGTATATATATATATATATATATATATATATATATATATATATATATATATATATATATATATATATATATATATATATATATATAAATGAATGAAATAAATGCATGAAAACTGTCAGTAGAATTCAAAGAGTGGAAGGCATCTTGTCTTGCAGTAGCCAGTTATGCAAAGGAAACCTGAAGCGAAGTATGAAAACAAAGCGTCACTTATAAAACCGCCGAGAGTGTGACAAACCTAAAGAAATTCTAGAGGAAAGAAGGTGGAGACCTTTCGAGATGAGATGAAACACCCAGGATTGTTGCCCTCGGTTCCCTTTTTTCCTCTTTTCATTTATTCTTTTTTCCATCTTTTCCCTGTTTTTACGATGATTCTCCACCTTGAGTCATATCCGAGAACTGAATAACGCCGCATTCATCGCATTCTCCTGTTGTTTTCACCGAATGTTTACGTTTATTTAGTGTTTATGGGCCTTGGCCGCACAGCAGACGGGTCCTTTTTTTCTCTCTTCGTTTTCAAGTTATTGTACCTTTTTACTGCTTACGACTTGTCGAAAGTGTTGCTTATTTCACCGCAGCGTCATATAACCCCTCCTCCCTCAATCACCCTTATACTCTCTTCTCCTCCTCGATGTTTCTCAAAATATAGCTGAAGTAATGTTTGTCCAGGTATTTACGATTTCGTTTCTTTGGCGAAAGTCAATTTTTGTTTGTTTCATGGACAAGTCTTACCATCACACCACTTGAAGATATTATAAAAAATAAGATTCTGTAAGGTACTATGAAATCATTCCTCGTCTGGTATTTGGAATTTGATTGATATTACCTGAACAGGTAACAAAAATAATTTTGAATTATACTTATTTTGTCAAAGTTTTATTCCAGCGTTTTTGAACTTTCCACTCTACTCTTTTATACGTTTTAAAATTTTCGGTACATTCATCCTCAGGACTTTAGTTACATAAACTAATGTTCACAAAATTCCTTCCTTCTCTCTCTCTCTCTCTCTCTCTCTCTCTCTCTCTCTCTCTCTCTCTCTCTCTCTCTCTCTCTCTCTCTCTCTTAATTAGACGTATGGCACTATGGTACAGGCGGTAGATATGGCTTAACCGTTGATTGCTACACAGCGCTTCAGTGTTTATAGCCGAATGAAAGCCTTACTAAACGATAAGGGCAGACATGGACTGGCAATATTTCGGGAGTTTGGATGACATCAGTATACCACAAGATATGTTAACACCAATACGTAGAGATGGCAGCTGTCTCTGCAGTAAGAAATAGGTACTCCGAAAAATTTCAGAGTTGTTGCACTAACTACCTGACCATGTACTTTTTTTTTTTTTAGTTCATCTTCGCAAAAATTAATGGAGGTTTCTTTGGAAAATTTTCCATTTTTCGAAACTTTCCATGTTTGACTTTAATTCATAGCATCGCGCTCACGACAACATAAACTAGTTTAACTTTTCATATAATGATTTAAAAATATTACCATCACACGATTATCTAGTGTTAGCAACTTTTCATCTTAGATTTCCCATTCATCTGTAAATGGCAACGGAGACATTGACTTTGCTGCTGAGTAATAAATGATCCTTTTTCATGCATGTCAGTCGTTACTCAGGAAGAAGTGAATAATTTTACATAAAGTAAGATGATATCCGCCTTCTGATTTTGAAAATTGTACACTTGATTTGTTATCTCAATAAAGGTTCACTTTGGATGCTTCACTTTTCATGTTTGATTTAAATTGAAAAAGAAGAAAAACTATGGTCTATCTTATTGCATTTAGACCAAAATACACTCGAAGGGTTATTGTTTGTTAATTATTAATTGAATTATGATTACATAAGGATTACATATTAGAAAGCAGTGTCAATTTATACGAAAAATTTTTCAGCAAGTAAAGAAAATGGGTCGCACAAATGAAATGAAGTTTAGACTGAACAGTTCGACGAATTATACGAAATTGCCGCATCCTTGATAAGATAGCTTTTTGACTCAGTTCCTTCCTATTCTTGTGCGTTGATTTAAATGAAAATTATTTACCTGAAGGTCGGCGTAGGGTTAAGGCCCACTGAACTATGTTTGGGCGACAATCTTGATCCATTCGAGGATCCGAACAGATTTCGACGGAACCATTGCTTTCTGGGAGAAACCGTGGTCCGGACTGACATCCTAAACGAGGTTTCATGATACATTTCGGAATGGTTAGCTACATTTAAGGTTCAGCAACCAGAATATAGATGCGATCCACACGAGGATCTGGCGGAAGAAAATTAATCGGAGGCGAAGTTAAACGAACTACAGAGGTCTTTCTAGGTTGCTTATTACGTTCACCTATTTTAGCCGTTGCTGAAACACAAACTTCTTCATTCCTACGCTCTTAGCTTGTTCATTTCCGTCTTTATCAAGACCGAAAATTGTTCGTTTATTCTTGATGAAGATTTCTATAACTGTCTTCAAGTATTACAACGTTTTCTCAAATTGTAAAACTTGTCAGTATTTGATCTCTATTAATAAAAAAAATAATTCAGTAATGGAGGTGGCAAGAAATCTGTTGCTATTTTTATTTCTGTTTTTATTCAGTATAAAATGCTGTGCGAAATTTAACATTCATGAAGAATGGGTTGTTCTTCACCTCTGATTCCCGAAAATAAGCGGCGTTAACCCAAACACTGAAATGCAGAAGTGATCATCCGTTCCTCTGTAGGTGAAATTGATACCTCCACCAGAGAGTCTGGAAAAGATTTATATCTTTGGCCCCCGAAGAAGAAAGTTATGCATAGTTCCAGTAGAGAACGTGAAGGTATGTGGGGCTCACGTCTGCGCTGGAAATGTTAAGTACCGAATTTGCTTATTCTGTTTTATGTATTTATCGGTGTATTTTTTCTATTATTACTACCTAACCATTAGTAGATATTTAATTTTTTCCCATTTATTTATCTTACAAAAGTAGGACACAATAGGGACAGTTTGCTCATTTTTAATAATGAAAGAAACTTTAGCATTATCAGAAGTTCCATTAGAGGATCTATATATTTATCATATTTGTTTGATATTGTCCGTCAGTTTAGCCATGTACATAATGTTTTAAGATGGTATTAAATATATTTCCTTCAGAGTCATGTTATTCATATATGCGTCTATTCATATATATATATATATTTTATTTACTAGAGTATTTTTCTAATCTTTTATTTGTTTGTTTATCCGTCGGTCATCGACTCACAACGCGACTCTTCACGTCGCGGGGTGGATGTCGACTCCAATATATAGCAAGGTTTAAGTATGTGCTCAGCCTTCCTATCTTTACGGTCCTTATGGCAATTTACATACCTTGTGAACTACCATGGTATGCGGACTGTACGTATCACATCCGCTCCGCGTGTATTTTAAAAGCCGCCCAGATATATATATATGCCAGACATGTTTCTTCGATTCCTTTTTTTTCCCCTGTTTTTTTCTCTCACTCTTTCTCTTTCTTTTACGGCAAACACGATATCGTCTAATACAGAATCTATATTCATACCTATCCACCGGCGAGCATTCTCCGAATTGTCTTGTGGCCGCTGCTGTTGTATGGGTTTGTTCTCAAACACTGACGAGCGTTTTTCTAGCTTATCTTTTGTATCGAGCGTGTTTCTCTCTCTCTCTCTCTCTCTCTCTCTCTCTCTCTCTCTCTCTCTCTCTCTCTTCTCTCTCTCTTGTGCATCTTTTTTTCTTTCCTGTGTTCCTGTATCCTTAGTTATCAGATGTATATATATATATATATATATATATATATATATATATATATATTTATATATATATATATGTATATATATATATATATGCATATTGAATTAAGAATTCAGGTGTTTGTAATTTCTCTCACTGCCATAATCCAGCGCTGCAATACGTATATACATATACTCTAAAAGCTGCTTTTATGTGGATATTAATAGGTACGATTACCTAGGAAATGTTCGGGATATTACTGCTAATGAAATTCATTTTTGAAATCTGTTCTCACTCCTTTATCTATCTCCAGTTTGCGATTATTGGTTAGCATTTAAGGTGCAAAGAATACGCTCACAGTTGTTCGAGAGTTATAAGCATTTGTAACGAAACACTCCTGATCGACTGTGTAGTTTTACATTATAAAACTATTATTAATGAAAAACTAAATATAAAGCAAGAGTATTAAAACTCAGTCAATTATCTTTTGACTTGCGATATAACTTTCAGCCAGAAAAAAAAAAAGTCTCCTGTGAGGGTGTAGTTGTAGGTAATAATCATTCAACATTTTCAGAAGACTTCATTAAGGTATAAGGAAAAAGGCAGGTTTATTGGTGTAAAACGTTTCAGGAAATTTCTCCTGTCGGACAGTAACTCTTCATACAGAATTTCTTTATGAAAGTTATTTTGGATATTTTACTTATGTGTTGTCATTCTTTGTTTACTTTTATATCTTCTACTGTTCGTTTGTTCATTCTTCTCCATTTATTTTCTTAATGGCTTCTGACCACCACATTCTCAGTGTTAATTATTTTCCACCCACCACGGCCTTCATTTTTTGTTTACCATATTTTTAATCTAATTATATGTTCAGCGGTGAGCTGCCGTTTTTCTTTCCCGGCATTCTCCATCGTTAATTATTTTCCACCCACCACGGCCTTCTATTTTTGTTTACATTTTTTTATCGCCCGGTAAAGGAGATACCAACATTTCTTTGGATTTTCCGGAGGACATGATATTATTGCAGAAGTATATTGTAACTTACTAACATACACCCACGTTCATATTCTTTTAGGTGGAGGTGCGTGTATGATGATTTGCGGGAAACTGCTGGTTGCTCGTTTATTTTCACCATACGCCGTTTTTTTCGCCATTGCAGCAGCAAGTTGTGACCTCAGAAGTTATTAGCCTTCCAGTGCCCATCAATTCTGGTTGTGGGGTCTTGTCCCTTTTAATGCTAGCCCATCATTCATTGGCTGCTACTTTTTTGTTTATTTAACTTGAACTTTTGGTTTTCTTTGTATTTAGGTTTTTATCTTTTACCAGACTGAGCTCACGATTAAACTCATTTATTGTTTTGTTTTCCCCTCCTTAGGTACAGTGAAGTTAAAAAGTCTGATACCAACAACGGAGGATTGATCAGCCACCATGTTGTTGGGTGTTTATTTTCACCATACGTAAGTGTGTTGTCGGGTATTGAGAAATTGCTGCCCATCACGTTATTCTTGTGTTAGTTAAACAAGGGCACAGTATAGGTAAGTGTGTGTGTGTGTTTGTTTGTTTGTGTTTAAGGGATTACCTTACATATTTGAGACAGCAGCTTTTCCTCTAAAGGGAAGTAATTTTACTTAAAGACGAGGTACTGTTCACAGGCTTTGATTTCCTCAAGTTCTCTAGGAGGAAGATTTCTTCTTTCGACCAGTTGTTTGAATTTCATAACATGTCGTCAGTGAATGGACGGTAGAGCATTCTGGTGTCCCTGCTCTTTTTTGGATTTAAAATATGAAATCATAAGTCCATTTTGTTAATTTCGACTCTGCCCTGATCTCTTACTCTCCTTTTTATATATCATGTTCCCCTTACCTCTTCTGTTCCTACTCTCATCTTGCATCCCGCCATCTAATATAACATTCATCACATTATGTCTTTATAAGTCACTTGCTTTCCTTCTTCAATGTTGCTTTCTTGAAATATAATCATCTTTCATCGTAGTGGATTAGTCTCTTCCACATGAACTATATGCACACAATTAATGTAAATATATATATATATATATATATATATATATATATATATATATATATATATATATATATATATATATATATATATATGTGTGTGTGGGGGTGTGTGTGTGAGCGCTTCCATTACGGTATTGAAGGGGCTTTGTACCGAAAGCATCTGAAATTCTGTGGTGGTTACCAGTCCACAAGCTGACCTGACACATCGTGAATTAACTTAGCTGAATGGACAACCGACATTATTGCGATCTTGTTAATATAATAAACATAGTGTTTCATTGTTATTCAAAACTGGAAATAGTAATCAGGTCTAGAAGATCGCAGATATAGCGTAAAAATGAGAATTTTTCCCAATTTTCTTTTATTGTAACCTGCAGGATTCTCTTTATTAAATAAAAAATTTTAGTTATAACGAGATATGTTCTAAGAATGATAACATACATATGATGAAGTTTATACAAAACAATCAGAGGATGTCTATTTGACTGATTTCTCATAGGGAACCTCGTTTATAATTTCGCACGTCACTGTTTTCCTTTTTTTTCTCTTTTTTCTGTTATTTCCTCTCAGAAAAATGCCGCCAGTTGTTGCACGTCCGTTCCTAACACCAGACCCTATTGTGTCTCATCTCTTCATGCGAACCTAACTAGTGTTTTTCTCCTCCCTCCCTATCTTTCAAATTTTTGTGTTTTTGCCTCCGTTCCCCTAAACCATGTCATTCAGCATTGTCACTCCGCTGAAGCTTTGAGCCATGTGGACGTGTAAGGAAGGGTGGGGGAGTGACAAGGGGGGAGGGGGGGATAAAGGAGGAGGCCTGGGAGGAGGAAATAGGGACTGTTTTTATCCTTCCTTTTAGGAATCCTCCTCATCTCTCCCCTCCTCACTTGACATTTTAGCTCAGTGATTTAAAGAATTTTTCTAAAGCCTTCGTTTTTTCCTCATTTTACCTGAAGAAAAAAAAATAAATCCAAGAGTGACAATTGGACGATATATCAGTGGCTGAGGTGTTCAGTTTTTCCTTTGAAGGGAGTTCGTAGACGAATTTATACCAGGTTTTTGTTATCGCAGAAAAGCTATCGTTGAGGTTTTTGGTGCAATTCGGGAAAATTGTTAGAAAATAGGAATTTTATTTTTATGTGTGCCTTATATGTATGTATGTATATATATATATATATATATATATATATATATATATATATATATATATATATATATATATATATATATATATATATATATATATATATATATATATATATATATATATATATATATATATATATATATATATATATACACGTGAACCTTTTCCTTGATATGAAGTGGTTCCAGAGAAAGATATGGCAAAAGTGATTGCAGTTGCAGTAATCATTGTTTGAACACTGAAAATACAAAGCTTCAACATCAGCCGCTTCATTCACATAAAAGACTCACCGCAGCGTGTCGAATCCCCTTACAAATACTTATTTAGCACTTCTAGGATTTTAAAGCACTTACGTTCCAGCAGACCGTACAGGACATTTATCTAGAGCTTCCTTGGTCTCCTCATCTCTTCTTCCTAATTTTTTTTCAAATTATACACCCGTTCTGCCGTCATATCATACAAACACATTGAAATGCTGTGGTTACCATTTAACCTGTGCTTATCTTTTTACCGCTTCTTTGTTGTATTGCTATGTGCTCTGACTATGACAGCCTATTTTTTTTACCCTTCATATACTAAGGAGGCAATTACTCTCATAAAATTCCACGTTATTCCTTTCATTCATATTTAAAATCCACATTTCCCTTCCTTGAAGATGATTTAATTCAATAATCCTTTTATATTGGCTAACTCTCGATTCCGTAAACTCTACCAACTCATTCGCAATTCTCTGCTCATAAAATTCCACGTTATTCCTTTCATTCATATTTAAAATCCACATTTCCCTTCCGTGAAGATGATTTAATTCAATAATCCTTTTATATTGACTAACTCTCGATTCCCTAAGCACTACCAACTCATTCACGATTCTCTGCTACTTGTGTTCACAATCACCAATAAACACTTTATCATCTACAAACATCAGCCACTCTAAGTTACATTTATGACCCTTTGTCTCATCCAAGACTTTACATATATGTATCACCTGTTTTGTTTCTCCCAACTTCTTTCGTCATTCCACCCATAAAAGATATTATCAAAGAACCATAGCGACAGATCAACCAACTGTCTAGGACCCACTATGACACCAAAACCAATCACTCTCCTGTCAGCTTTTTCAAAAACAGGCTTTACTTTTATGTGTAAAGCTTACTACTACTGTGTTCGAATTGTTTTGCGCATCATACATCGCTAAACCTCACCACATAGAAACTCCGTCAGTTCTTTCAAGCTTTACTGAAAGAAGTCACGTCATTAACGCAGGTTCCTCCAGATTGTGCAACATTAAACTAAGAGCTCGGTTAGGAAAATATAGGAGATTTTAAAAAAGATGCTGTCACCATAGTTTCTAAAGTTTCTGATTAAAATATGTTTTTTAATTTGTATTATACTTTTGAAGATGCTGAGTGAAATCATTAATTTTACAGCCGGCAAGACGGTGCCTTACCATTATCTTAACAATGCATTATCCTTATTCCTTCCGTAATACAGAACTCACCGGTCTTAACAAATCAAAATACATTCTGCAACACACCTCGGTAACAGTCACGTCTCATGTCTGTCAGTGCTATCGCAAGCTTTTACTGACTGTCATTTATCATTGTATGTAGTGTTTTACGTAAATCCTTTCCAGTCATTTGTTAAGGTTGATGAATACAGAAAAGTTATCTTATCCCCAAGAAACTATAACATAACTCGATCCCATTTTATCGCAAAAGCTTTGATTCTTAAACATCTTTTTCTCCAAATTTGAAATATTTGCGTCATCAGACACACACACACACACACACACACACAATATATATATATATATATATATATATATATATATATATATATATATATATATATATATATATATATATATATATATATATATATATATATATATATATATATATATATATATATATATATAAATATATACACCAAGTCCCATGGCATAGCAACATTTATGTCTAAATCTGTTCCTAACCTGGAATGGAGAATGAGGTGGGATGGTTGTATGCAAAAATAGGTGACAGAAATGGAACAGTTGGTAGGTATGGAATTCCTGTAGTGAATGAAAACAGAGGTATTGAGGAAATGTGTTAGGAATAGAGGTAGATTGCTGGACATACATGGTTTACAAAGATGAATGTTGGAAAAGTTTGGCGTAATATGTGTCAGGATAGATTAGATGAAATTGTACGTAAGTTAAAGTATGCATTGGTGAGAAGAGTTGCTGGAGGTTCATGCAGCCATGAACTGGTAAAAAAAAAAAGAGGCATGGTTAAAATGTGGGAAGACTATAATTAAGACCAGTATACCTTGGTCTCAAGGAAATGCAAGTAGCATATGATATGAAAATGGATGAAGAATGAGATAGTGTAAAGACTGAATTGAAGGGAGTATATAAGGAATATGCAAAACTTAATAATGTGGCCACTGAGTAGTACAAATTATTTCGGAAAGTAGAAGGGTAAGAGGATGAATGAAATCAGTAATTGTAGGGTAAAGAAATAAGAAGCTTACTGAAAAAATATTGTTTGAAGTGCGTGCTATTACATTACAGAAGAGATTACCATGAAGCAATACGCATGATGATGATTTAGGTAGTCAAAGACGATGTAGATGAAACAAAGGAAGGGTTTGTTAAATAATACGGGTAAATCTTAAGTAAATGGATCCATATAGAGAGATTCTTTATGAATAGAGAGTAGTTGTATGTCGCTAAAGTTAGTATTCTGAAGTTTCTGAATGTGGAAGACCAAAAAGGAGCAGCATTGGGTGATGTAAGACTAGAAGGATAATGCTTCCTGAAAGTATGGGAATTAAGATGTTAAAGAATAACGAGACACCAAAAGTTGTTGAGATTACAGTTGAGATGCTGTGGTACAGTGAAAAAGTATGAGCAATGTGCAAAATGAGTCGAGGTAAAGTTTTCTTAGGTAGAGATGAGAAGTAATGTTTATATCTGTAAGGCTAATGGGATAATGGCGAAATAAAGTGTTTTTTTGAACATTTGGATGGAAGAGTAACTGATCTTGAGTAAAACTGGCTCTCAGACAAGGTGTATTGTGCCTCCATAGCTATTTATGGCCAGAGAATTGCAAGATGTTACAGAAAGGATGGTAGATGTAGGTGCAAAGTGTTGGGAGTAAAAAGTGTAATTGTGATTGAGTGTGGTGTGGCTGTTGTTAGCAGAGAATGCATTGTTGACTGAAAATAGCGAAGTAGAAACTGCAGAGATTAATAAAAGCGTTTGAAAAGTGATTGAAAGAGAAGAAAAATAAAAGAGGATATGAACAATTGTTGTCTGGGTTTGAGGGTAAACGGAGATCAGTAAGATGAAGCAGTTATTGTCTATGTGGATGGTCAAAGAACGGAAGAGGTTGATACATGCAGATATTTGAGAGTAAATGTGGTGGATGATATAGTAGGGTGAGAGACAGTGTGAGTCACAGAGCAAGTGAAGCAAGGAGGGAACAGGATATTAGCAAAAGATTTGGTAGATGTGAGTTGTGTTTTAGGGAGATAAAATCGAAAAGTATTAAGGAATAGTTGAGCCAGCTCTACTTTTTGGAAGTGAATTTTGGATTCTACATGTGACTGATAAGACAAGAAAAGATGAATCGTTTGTGTATTATGCGTGGTATAAGAAGGATCGACAAGGTGGGAAAGTAGTTGCAAAGAAATGAAAAATGTTGCTTTGCTTTTTTTTGTTTTTGTTTCCGATAATGTGTTTATATAAAAATATATAGTTCCTGTATATTGTATATATACAGTAAAATATATAGATATATATATATATATATATATATATATATATATATATATATATATATATATATATATATATATATATATATATATATATATATATATATATTATATATATATAAATATATATATGAATATATATATATAACTGAATATATAAATTATATATATATATATATATATATATATATATATATATATATATATATATTATATATATATAAAATTTTAAAAGGTTATTGAGTTGGTCATGGTCACCCCTAGTGCTAACTAGGGAAAAACGTCAGCTATGGACAGGGGAAGGGTATTGGCAGCTTCACTCCTGAAACTTGCTCAGGACTGAAGGTTCTGTAATCTTTTTATATATATATATATATATATATATATATATATATATATATATATATATATATATATATATATATATATATATATATATATATATATATATATATATATATATATATATATATATATATATATATATACATACATATATCTTGCACGTGCGCTTCCATCACTTCTTCAGCGAGTAGAGGAGACCTCCAACACTGACAGCTGCAATTGCTGATGTGCTTTCCCGGCGCGAGATTTTTTTTTCTTTCTTTCTTTTATCTCCATGTTTAAGGATGTAACAATTACAGTGGCACGCTGGTCTCAGGAGGATACCGCAGCAATGTGTTGCTCGTATTGTTGCGGTTTGGTGAGGATTGCAGTCTTGTGGTTGCTAGAAATGTTTGGAAGTGGCTCTTAAACAAAATGACTAATACCCGCGGCATTTGCCTCGCGTATTGTGTATAGTATATGCTAATCTGGGGAGAATAAAGCTTCTTGTTTCTGTTTATGTGACTCGTACAATCTGTCGCTTCCTTTGGGATTAAGCTCTCTCTCTCTCTCCTTCCTCTTTGATTTTAATGTGATAATGGTGCTTGTATTCTTTCTTGATTTCATCGGTTCATCGGGAATAATTTGTTTCTTGTTTTTCAGTGGTCCTGATATTTCCTTGTTTTCATATGCCCTGTTAT
>NC_089753.1:16451974-16479474 GCF_040412425.1 Macrobrachium rosenbergii
ATATATATATATATATATATAGTTTCACTAATTCTTTTGTATATTCATGCCGTTTTTCCTGATAGCATTATATTTTTAGAAGCTTTCTGTGTCAGATCAGAACTTAGAATTATTCCATAAGAGTGTAGGTAAGCAATAATAATAATAATAATAATAATAATAATAATAATAATAATGATAATAATAATCATGATTACGAGTAAAGGTAGTGACAAAAGAAATAAATAAAAACTCCGACTCTCATTTTACGCAGGTGTTAAGAGTGGCATTGATGTTGTGACCATTCGATTATTTGATTTCCCTTCTTTATAACATGACGTAATTAGGGGAACCTTCAAATGAAGACAGGGTGACATCCAATTTAATTTCATGTTTTATTCGCCCCGATAACCGACTGTTGGACGCAGAGGTGCAAGTCACGGTCATGTTTCACGGGGTGGGAAGCATTGCTGGATGCCGCAAGAGTTAACGTTGAGAGTAGTATTTATCTGCTATCTATGGGCGAAAATAATATAAAACCTCATGGGAATCTCGACTTTCGTCTCACGGTCAAACTATAGAGAATAGGGAAGAAAAGATTTGTTGTACAACTACTAAGGAAAGAAAACTGATAGGATTCTTTTCCCTATGTAGTTCTTAAATGTTTTTTATATAGGAACGGTATTATTAGTTCTTTAAGTTAAGAACTACTCTTAATGCTCGTAATCAGTAGGATGCGTTTTTAAGTGATACATGCCTTTCATTATAATATCTGGGCTTATTAAAATATATTTTTGTTTATGTATGGCTTCAATTTAATTTTAACTTGGGTAAACGAGTTGAAAATTTAGGACGAAATCCACAGATTATTGGACAATTCAATACTTCGTCTAATCTGTGGATTTCAGTCACTTGAACTGATCTCCTTTATTTTATATATTTCTTTTCGCCAGTCATTGTTTCATCATTTTGGCTACTTTTAAAGCAGTTAATCGGGTTTTGTTGTAACCTTTCACTCGCAGTCATTTTTCCTTATAGTTTTCACTAAGATCCTTAGGACAGAACCAGTTGCGACACATGAAACGTTGATGTAATTTTCTTATCTATTCCTCCTTTTGGATAATCCTTTTGATTATCTGACTTTTTGTCATTTAGATTTACTTTGCGAACTGGCGGATTCTTTTCTATCCTTTTTTTTATTTGTTCTTAGAATGAATTGAGATAATAGCAGCCTCTTTCACCAGTTTTGTCTTCGTTTTTTCTGCCTTTATATTTAAACTATTTTAGGGCACTGTGTTGCTCATTCCGTCGGTTTTGAAATTGTAAAGTAAAGGATAGTAGATTTTATGAATTTTTGTTTCTCTGAGTAGCGCCCTTCACTCTGTGAATTCCATCATACCTTCCCGGGAATTCTGTCATGTTTCTGAGGGCCTCATCAATTACCTTGCGAATTACTGATAATTTTATGCTCTTCACGCTTACATTCTCTCTCTCTCTCTCTCTCTCTCTCTCTCTCTCTCTCTCTCTCTCTCTCTCTACATATTTTAAACAGGTATCTTTAGACTGAATAACGGGTATTACATATACTTTCATATGTTTCTCTTAACAAACATCGGACTGTAATTTGCAAGTGGTTGTAATGAAAGGGTTATGGGCATTCATTTTAACCTGTTATGCAAATTTCTTTATTTCTAAGATCCAACGCTACTCATTGCATTCTGTGTATTGTGAGATTTGATATTGGTTTCTGTCAGGGCAAATTATTAAAGAACCATTTCTTTTTCTTATTAATCTTCCTGTAATTCCAGAAGGGTTGACCAGTTTAACAGTCATGTTTTGTTACTGTTCATTCATATATATATATATATATATATATATATATATATATATATATATATATATATATATATATATATATATATATATATATATATATATATATGTGTGTGTGTGTGTGTGTGTGTGTGTGTGTGTGTGTGTGTGTGTGTGTGCGTGCATGTGCATACATATTTAGACACTGAAGAAATAGTGTAGTGAAGACCTTGAATCTAAATTTGGTTCCATGTTTTAGGGTTCTCATGGAATCTAGGATGCGCAAGGAGTAGCAGTAAAATGAATTTAGGTACAGTATTCAAATCATATTTTGCTTTCCTGATGTGCATATGGGTGTGAATTTGTGGTTTCTCACGTCCCCACTTTTCGTTCACATCATCGCCTTTCTAAATGATAAACAACTCTGAGAAATTTCTGCCTGGCAGTTTGTCCAAATAGGTTGGTAATACCCGTCATATAACGACGATGACGGTGCTTATTGTGAATATACGAAAATCAGATGGGATTTCATCCCGTAGCCCCTCTCCTTCCATCCCCTCCCCTCCTCCCCTTCCCTCGTCCCATCGCCGAGCTGCTCAGCAGAGTAGAAAAAATGTGCGATAAAAACTTCAAGACCTTTATGACAAAAGTGTTTGTCCATAGATAATGCGAGACTAATCACCGCCAGTGTCAGCATTGTGTACATACGTTTTAAGTATTTCCTCTTTCGGTCTTCCTTTATTTGCTGTTAATGTTTTTGTTCTTTTTTTCATTAAAAAATTGTCGTTTTCTAGTTTCTTGTTTCATCTCTTGAATATAGAGTTGATGATAAGTGATATCTGCAACGGTTCTGAAGGAATTTTCATTTGTAAAGAGTGTCATTTTTATGAGAGGTGGAGGCTGTTAGTAGATTTTTATTTTTAATTTCTTTTTCTCTTTAAAGTTTGTACGATTAATATCTTTATGGTGGATAATCCTTTAGTACATTCGCCGCTATGCAGGCATTAATACAAGATCAAGGTTATAAGGGAAAATGGTTAGGTATTCTGCAAGAAGAAATAATGCTACAAAGAAAACTTTGTAAATATTTTTCTATTTATGTTATTTTTTCTAAATATTGAGGAAGAAGTAAAGCCCGACTTCTGTTCATCACATAACTTTCTACCAAAATTTTCAAAGAAGCAAATTTCAGCAGGTTAAATTTTCAAACAAATTTGCTCGTTACATTATTTATGTTACAAAAGAAGCTTTGCTATTATACTAATTTTCGTACCAGTAGTTATATACATTCCATGTTTGTAAAGAGTAATAAAAAGTTGTTTTTCTTGTATTGCTAATTGTTACATTGAATTTCATTGTGGATTAAGGAAATCAGGATGGAATACCTTGTTGTATAAAACATTTTTACTTAATTTTTTATATCATAACAGTATATTCTCAATATTTAATTTTGCTATTTTTTAAAAAATGTGGATGAAACGCATCTTTCCAAAAAATCCCGGCATAAGTTCCGCTCAGGTGTGGGTCCGTTTTGCAGTGACCATCATTGTGAATGTAACCTTTTTCTTCCTGTCAATGACTTTTTTTTCTTTTCATTTTTTTTATGACAATGTGACGAGAGGAGCGTGCGTGGTTAATAACAAACCCTCTTTTTTGAATTTTGAAAGGAAGGTCTCTCTCTCTCTCGCTCTCTCATCGCTGCGGTAATCGCCTCGCTGATAGACGTATTGTTCGGAGACAGCTTTTGTTATAAATGACGTTTGGCTTTTGCTGATGTGTTTGATCAGGATATATAAGAATACAATCACCATTTTTCCTTGGGAAGATTAACTTCAAAATGACTGATGTGCTATAAAATTGTTTCGCTTTATTCCTTTGTGTTTTGTTAGGAGACGCTCATCATTAGAAAACGTGAATGATTTAAAATGAACTTAAAGTGTAAAATACATTTTTTCCGTGTCAGAGTTGAACGTTTGCGTGCTTGCACCTGTAATGTCTAAAAGAGCATTTACATTGCTTGTTTATTAATCTAATTAATTAATGTTAACATGAAAGGCGTTCGTGATTATTGCGGCAGTAATGCAACCAGTTTGTTATTACTATCTATTTTGGGCCAATGAGATTCATGATTAACTGTAATTGAAAGCGGTTGCCTGATAATGAAACATTTTCTCGTTTCGTGAACCAAGTAAATAAATAAGACTGAGGACCCAGTGCCATTTACGACAAACAATTTATCTTTCCCATCATTCAAGACATAGAATTTCCCTTTCGTTCAGTCCCATCATTCACGACACATGATATCCCTCTCCTTCAGCCCCATCATTCAAGACATAGAATTTCCCTTTCGTTCAGTCCCATCATTCACGACACATGATATCCCTCTCCTTCAGCCCCATGATTCACGACACAGAAGTGTCCTCTCCTTCAGTCCCACCATTCATTACAGAATATCCCTCTCGTTTAGTTCCATCATTCACGACACAAAATATCCGTCTCCTTCAGTCCCATCATTCATGACATAGAATATCCCTCTCCTCCAGTCCCATCATTCTCGACACAGAATATCCCTCTCCTTCAGTCCCATCATTCACGACACACAATATCCCTCTCCTTCAGTCCCATCATTCACGACACACAATATCCCTCTCCTTCAGTCCCATCATTCACGACACATCCCTCTCCTCTTCAGTCCCATCATTCACAATATCTCCTTCAGTCCCATCAGAATTTTCCTTCCATCAGTCCCATCATGTATGACAAAGAATATCCCTCTCCTTCGATTCAGTCCCAGTCCCATCATTCACGATACTGAACTTTAGTCCCATCATTCATGATACAGAATATCCTCTCCTTCAGTCCCATCATTCATGACACAAAAATATCCCTCTCCTTCAGTTCCATCATTCACGACACAGAATATCCCTTCCTTCAGTCCCATCATTCACGACACAGGATATTCAGTCCCATCATTCACAACACAGAATTTTCCTCTCCATCAGTCCCACCATGCATGATCAAAGAATATCCCTCTCTTTCATTTCCCTTCATTCACGATTCAGAGTTTCCCTCTCTTTCAGTCCCATCATTCATGATACTGAATTTCCCTCTCTTTTAGTCCCATCATTCATGATACAGAATATCCCTCTCCTTCAGTCCCATCATTCATGATACAGAATATCCCCCTCCTTCAGTCCCATCATTCATGACACAGAATATCCCTCTCTTTCAGTCCCATCATTCACGACACAGAATTTCCATTTCTTTCACTCCCATCATTCATAACACAGAATATCCCGCTATTTCAGTCCCATCATTCATGATACAGAATATCCCTCTCTTTCAGTCCCATCTTTCACGACTCAGAATTTCCCTCACTTTCATTCCCATCATTCATGATACAGAATATCCCTCTCCTTCAGTCCCATCATTCATGATTCAGAATATCCCTCTCCTTCAGTCCCATCATTCATAATTCAGAATATCCCTCTCTTTTAGTCCCGTCATTCGTGATACAGAATTTCCCTCGCTTTCAGTCCCATCATTCATGATACAGAATATCCCTCTCCTTCAGCCCCATCATTCATGATACAGAATATCCCTCTCCTTCAGTCCCATCATTCATGACACAGAATATCCCTGTCTTTCAGTCCATCATTCATTACACAGAATATCCCTCTCTTTCAGTCCCATCATTCACGAAACAGAATTTTCCTCTCCTTCAGTCCCATCATTCATGACACAGAATATCCTCTCCTTCAGTCCCATCATTCATGACACAGAATATCCCTCTCCTTCAGTCCCATCATTCATGACACAGAATATCCCTCTCTTTCAGTCCCATCATTCACGACACAGAATTTTCTTCTCCTTCTGTCCCATCATTCATGACTCAGAATTTTCCTCTCATTGAGTCCCATCATTCACGACACAGAATATCCCTTTCCTTCAGTCCCATCATTCACGACACAGAATTTTCCCCTCCTTCAGTCCCATCATTCATGATACAGAATATCCCTCTCTTTTAGTCCCATCATTCATGATACAGAATTTCCCTCTCTTTCAGTCCCATCATTCATGATACAGAATATCCCTCTCCTTCAGTCCCATCATTCATGATACAGAATATCCCTCTCTTTCAGTCCCATCATTCATAACACAGAATATCCCTCTCTTTCAGTCCATCATTCATTACACAGAATATCCCTCTCTTTCAGTCCCATCATTCACGAAACAGGATTTTCCTCTCCTTCAGTCCCATCATTCATGACACAGAATATCCTCTCCTTCAGTCCCATCATTCATGACACAGAATATCCCTCTCCTTCAGTCCCATCATTCATGACACAGAATTTTCTTCTCCTTCTGTCCCGTCATTCATGGCTCAGAATTTTCCTCTCATTGAGTCCCATCATTCACGATACAGAATTTTCCCTCTCCTTCAGTCCCATCATTCACGGCACAGAATTTTCCCTGCTTTAGTCCCATCATTCGACACAGAATTTTCCTCTCCTTCAGTCCCTTCATTCACGACATAGAATTTTCCTTTTTTTCGGTCCCATCATTCACGACAGAATTTCCCTCTCCTTCAGTCCCATCATTCATGACACAGAATATCCCTCTCTTTCAGTCCCATCATTCATACAGAATATCCCTCTCTTTCAGTCCCATCTTTCATAACACAGAATATCCCTCTCTTTCAGTCCATCATTCATTACACAGAATATCCCTCTCTTTCAGTCCCATCATTCACGAAACAGGATTTTCCTCTCCTTCAGTCCCATCATTCATGACACAGAATATCCTCTCCTTCAGTCCCATCATTCATGACACAGAATTTTCTTCTCCTTCTGTCCCGTCATTCATGGCTCAGAATTTTCCTCTCATTGAGTCCCATCATTCACGATACAGAATTTTCCTCTCCTTCAGTCCCATCATTCACGGCACAGAATTTTCCCCTGCTTTAGTCCCATCATTCACGACACAGAATTTTCCTCTCCTTCAGTCCCTTCATTCACGACATAGAATTTTCCTTTTTTTCGGTCCCATCATTCGACAGAATTTCCCTTCCTTCAGTCCCATCATTCACAACACAGAATTTTCCTCTCATTCAGTCCCATCATTCACGACAGAATTTTCCTCTCTTTCAGTCCCATCATTCACAATATTTCCTTTCTTTCAGTCTCATCATTCATGACAGAATTTCCATTTCCTTTAGTCCCATCATTCACAACACAGAATATCCCTCTCCTCCAGTCCCATCATTCACGACACAGAATTTCCTTCCTTCAGTCCCATCATTCACGACACACAATATCCCTTTCTGTCAGTCCCATCATTCACGATACACAATATCCCTTTTCTTCAGTCCCATCATTCACGACACAGAATTTTCCTCTCCTTCAGAATTCACGACACACACTATCCTCTCTTTCAGACCTTCATTCATGACACAGAATTTCTTCTTTCAGTCCCATCATTCACAACACACAATATCCCTTTCTGTCAGTCCATCATTCGACGCACAACATCCCTTTTCTTCCATCCCATCATTCACGACACAGAATTTTCCTTTCCTTCAATCCCATTATTCACTACACACAATATCGCCCTCTTTCAGCCCCATCATTCGACACAATTTTCCTTTTTTTTCGGTCCCATCATTCACGACAGAATTTCCCTTTCCTTCAGTCCCATCATTCACAACACAGAATTTTCCTCTCATTCAGTCCCATCATTCACGACACAGAATTTTCCTCTCTTTCAGTCCCATCATTCACAATATAAACTTTCCCTTTCTTTCAGTCTCATCATTCATGACAGAATTTCCATTTCCTTTAGTCCCATCATTCACAACACAGAATATCCCTCTCCTCCAGTCCCATCATTCACGACACAGAATTTCCCTTCCTTCAGTCCCATCATTCACGACACACAATATCCCTTTCTGTCAGTCCCATCATTCACGATACACAATATCCCTTTTCTTCAGTCCCATCATTCACGACACAGAATTTTCCTCTCCTTCAGTCCCATCATTCACGACACACACTATCCCTCTCTTTCAGACCTTCATTCATGACACAGAATTTCCCTTCTTTCAGTCCCATCATTCACAACACACAATATCCCTTTCTGTCAGTCCCATCATTCACGACGCACAACATCCCTTTTCTTCCATCCCATCATTCACGACACAGAATTTTCCTTTCCTTCAATCCCATTATTCACTACACACAATATCGCCCTCTTTCAGCCCCATCATTCACGACACAGAATTTCCCTTTCTGTCAGTCCCATCTTTCACGACACGCAATATCCCTTTTCTTCAGGCCCATCATTCACGACAGAATTTTTCTCTCCTTCAGTCCCATCATTCACGATACACAGTATCCCTTTATTCATTCCCAACATTCACAACACAGAATTTTCCTCTCCTTAAGTCTCATCATTCACGACACAGAATTTCCCTTTCTTTCAGTCCCTTCATTCACGACACACAATATCCCTTTTTTTCAGTCTCATCATTCACGACACATAATTTCTCTCTCCTTCCGTCCCATCATTAACGACACATAAAACACCTTTTTCTTTCAGTCCCATCATTCACGACGCAGAATTTTCCTCTCCTTCCGTCCCATCATTCACGACACACAATATCCCTTTTCTTCAGTCCCATCATTCTCGACACAGAATTTTCCTCTCCCTCAAACCCATCATTCACGACACACATTCACGATACACAATATCCCTTTCTTTCAGTCCCATCACTCACGACACAGAATTTTCTTCTCAGTCAGTCCCATCATTCGCGACACAGAATTTCCATTTCCTTCGGTCCCATCATTCATGACAAACAATTTCCCTTTCCTTTAGTCCAGTCATTCAAAACAGAATTTTCCATTCCTTCAGTCCCATCATTCAAGACACAGAATTTCCCTTTCATTCAATCCCATCATTCACGACACAGAATTTCCCTTTCCTTCAGTCCCATCATTCACGACACAGAATTTTCCTTTCCTTCAGTCCCATCATTCAAGACACAGAGTTTCCCTTTCCCTCAGTCCCATCATTCACGACACACAATATCCCTTTCCTTTAGTCCCATCATTTGCAACACAGAATTTCCCTTTCCGTCAGTCCCATCATTCACGACACAGAATTTCTCTTTCCTTCAGTCCTATCCATTCACGACGAAATTTCCCTTACCTTCAGTCCCATCATTCACGGCACAGAATATCCCTTTCCTTCAGTCCCATCATTCACGACACACAATAACCCTTTTCTTCAGTCCCATCGTTCACGACATAAAATTTAACTTTCTTTCAGTCCCATCATTCACTACAGAGCATTTCCCTTACTTCAGTCCCATAATTCACGACACAGAATTTCCCTCTCTTTCAGTTCCATCATTCACGACATAGAATATCCTTTTCCTTCAGTCCCATCATTCACGACAGAATTTCCCTTTCCTTCAGTCTCATCATTTACGACACAGAATTTTCCTTTCCTTCAGTACCAGCATTCACGACACAGAATTTTCTTTTCCTTCAGTCCCATCATTTAAGACACAGAATTTCCCTTTCCTTCAGTTCCATCATTCATGACACAAAATTTCCCTTCCTTTTAGTCCCATCATTCACGACACAGAATTTCCCTTTCTTTCAGTCCCATCATTCACGACAACGATACCTCCCTTTCCTTCAGTCCCGTCATTCACGACACAGAATTTTCCCTTCCTTCAGTCCCATCATTCACTGCAGAATTTCCCTTTCCTTCAGTCCCATCATTCACGACACAGAATTTTCCCTTCCTTCAGTCCCATCATTCACGACTCAGAATTGCCTTCACATTTTAAAAGCCAACTTCTTAGAAATTTCTGAGAAAATACTTACTCGAAATTACTTCTACTGCTCGGCGTAAAGTGACCCCGGTAATCTTGACACCAAATAACTTATAGTCGATCAATTATTCAATTCCTCCTCCTCCTCCGAACTTCATGTCTGGATTCATTAAATAAGTATGGCGAACGGACCTTTAAGTTTGTCAAAAGAATGTATAAGTACGTAAAGGAATTTTCCGTCGGGAGGATTGCGTATATTTGAATCTTAGGAAATATACTGATGTTATCATTTTGTTAAGATCTAAATAACTTCTAATATCAACCAAAAGATGCCAAAATTTACTCTGACAATTCTTCCTTCCCTTTAGAAGTTACTGTAGGAATAATTATTCTTCCGTGGCATTATTCCCATCAATGTTGCATGACGTGATTATTTCAGCTCTCTCTCTCTCTCTCTCTCTCTCTCTCTCTCTCTCTCTCTCTCTCTCTCTCTCTCTCTCTCTCTCTCTCTCTCTCTCTCTCATGATTATGTGTGTCACCCTCGCCTTCTTGTGTGTTAATATTTTTCACATACTGATTCATGCTCATACATACACATGCACACACACACATACACACATATATATATAGGCTATATATGTATACACATATATATATATATATATATATATATATATATATATATATATATATATATATATATATATATATATATATATTTATGTGTGTGTGCGCGTGTGTATGTGTGTTTTTGTGCACACGCGCAAGTCCACAGCCTATCAAGATAGGGTGTTTTTTCCTAAATTTGAATGGTGGACCCTCATGAACATCATTAAAAGTTTTTTATTTGATACTGATATTGAAAGGTTTTCAATATATCCAATTTTTCAGGCTGATGATCAAAGAGAAACTAGATTTGTAGTTCATTTTCAATCCATGGATAGTAAAATTATAGGGGGTTAGAATCTGATTCTAATTTGTTTCTGTTTAGTGGATTCCACTACATATGTGAGGCTCTCTTTTGTAGCCATGTTAATATTTAAATTCTTTTTCACGGTTTGGTGCTCGAAACCTCATGTTAATATTTGTGTTTTTATATTTATTTATTTGGTTTGTTATTTATTTATCTATTTATTCAATGGAAAGACCCCTTGTTGGCATTTCTTTCATCTATTTGCCTTTGTTCATAAATACGTTAATATTTTGATGATTTGTGCTTTTCTGTTTGAAATATTCTGATAACTGATTGTTATATTTATATTGATAAGCCAAATTAACTGGTATTGTATTCTTGATTTCATATGCATTTTAATCTTGATTTCATATTATACATTAAATGGGTAACCGGTTTATTTGATTTTAATTTCATGATACGAAGTTATACAATACGTATCGGAAATTAGTCATTTACACATGAAATTGCTATGCCTGTGAAAGTGTTGTGCCTTTGTCACCGAGATCGCGAACAATATATTAATTATGCATAAATTTAGTGGTGCCCATTATCTGATTTCTCTGAAGTAATTCTACTTTAGATTAAAAGTATGCACATTTTAAACAAATGTCTAGGAATTTTGTTAATCAAGTTAATTTCCATCGGGCTTTATGACGAGAATTTTTATGACATTAGAGTATTTTAGTTGTACAGAAATTTTTGCCTTTGCTTCTTTATGTATATATATATATATATATATATATATATATATATATATATATATATATATATATATATATATATATATATATATATATATATATACACATAATTTGCCATTTTCATGTTTTTTCCTTTGACGTCTGACCCATGATTGTATTTTTTTATCCAAAGTACCATGTTCTAGTAATACTGCTATACATTGCACGGGTTAAGGCCTCTTATTTTCGGTTACTTTAAACCTAGTTTACATACTTCCCTTATTTATTGATTAAGCTTAGTTTATATTTGTTATTCTTCTAATCTATGGTTGATTAATTATTTTAAAGTAGGCTTTTGGCATCAATTATATAAAAAAAATAAAAACCAACAAAAGCTATCAGATTACAATTTAAAAAAATGGATGTGCAGGAGTTACTAAAGTATGTTGGCAGCGGCCCTTCTGCCCCTGCTGAACCCTCATTTTATTCTTTTACTTTACCTCCATTCCTGCTTCCTATCTTCAGACTTGCGGCCTAGCCTTTAGATCATTTTACTTCATCTCATGCACTTTCCGGCTCTCTTTGTCTTGCTCTCTAGGCACTCCAACTTTCTCTTTTCGTTTAAGCGCTACATTATAGCTTAAATTTCATAGATCAAATCAATATTTCACGAAGCTGAGCCATTTGATTTTGTCTGCTGACTGGGTAAACAGCTGTTCTAGGTAACTAATCACTAAAACTGAATGTAACATTTTCATAAGTAGCTTTGGGACTTTTTATGGTGTTTTGATGTCAGCTAAGTTGCTTTGGGATGTAACATCTTTGAACTAGAACGGTAAAAAATAAAGTAACTTCATTCACTATATTGTAACTTGGATTAATTCTTTGCTTTTGTATTACGATTTTTCTTCCATTTTTAAGAAGACCTTTCAGTTTCCGCTTGCGCTTTCTCGGCTTCATAGTGTCGCTGTTTCTTCTTTCCAGAAATAAAAGCAATAATCAATCTCATGATCACAATTTTGGCAGCTCAGTTTACTGTTTTTTTTTTTTTTTTTTACACTCATATGAGCCTCTGCTCTCTCAAGAGCATGAAAACATTATCAGATTTCTTTGAAATGTTTCCAAGAGCTCTCACAGGACTGTAGTACTGGCCATGATCTTTCTATAGTTACCTGTAAACTGGCTGGATTTTTTCCTGACCATCCTATGCCATTGTCTCCGGATGGGGGTAGGGCCGTCAGTGCACCTCATGTGGTGTACTGTAGGCGTTACTTTAGGTTCTTTGCAGCGTCCCTCCGACCCCTAGCTGCAACCCCTTTGATTTCTTTTATTGTACCTCCCTTCATATTCTCTTCCATCTTACTTTCCACCCTCTCCTTACAATCGTTTGAAATTATTTTCAGCGCTGAATGACCTCATAGAGCTCAGAGCATGGCCTTTGGCCTAAATTTTATATAATTATTCCGATTCTTTAAAGGAAACGGTAACTAGACAATGAGTTCATCATCTCGTTTTATATAGTTTTTACTGTTATATATTTCAATGACAAATTTACCAGGTTAGGTTAAAAAAAAAAAGAACTTTAAGTAATGCTTACAGTGCACCACGTTAGGTACACTGCCGGCACTATCCCCTTCGGGCTTCCTTTAAAGAATACTCCCCCTATAATTATATTTGTTTTTCTTTTACATAATATTATTTCCTTTTAATTAAAGTTCACTTTTTGTTTTTTTTTACTGCGAAATTTTTTTTTTTTTTTATTTACCTGTATATTCTTCTGTTAAGTATTCTTCGCTCATCATAGGCTACCCGAATCAAAATTGAAGTGTTTGTTAGTCTAGGCGGAGCCACACGAACACGTGGTGCCAACAAAATGCTAAAACTTGGTGCAAGGTTTCCCGACGAAATGCTGCAAGATGCCTGGAAACATACGCGTTTGACAACGCCATCACAGAGTTGATTTATAACAAAGTAAGAAAAAAAAGAAATTTATATTATTTGATTATTGCTCTCTTTGGCATTGATGTAGGCTGTCGACTGATAGAGAATTCTTATCGTCAAATGCACGAGAAACAGTGGAAAAAGAGGGAAAGAACAAAGAGATGAATTAATTTTATAATAGGCAACTGGGACAGAAAACCACGGCAAAGAAATAAGTCACATTAATCCACCGTTGTAGAGAAACATTCCATCGGTGTCCTTTTTTCCCTGACAAACAAAGGCGGACTTTTCAGGTTAATAAAGATGGCTGCAAGCACGAGAGAGGGTGTGAAATTTATTTGTACGAAGGCATTCGAGAAACAAAGCCTCATAAAAGTTCCCGAAGCTGCAGTTCATCACGTCATAGATTTCAAGATTGATGACGCCGGGACAAGGGGAGAATTCATAAAAATATGCAGAAAGAAAATTTTCAAAATTCTCCGCGGAGAGAAAAGGTGAGGGATTTTTACTATAAGGAAACTTCATAGTTCAATGGCTCGTTGGTTTGGGTTTTTCGTTTCGATTATGAGGTCTCATGAGAACAAAATGGAAGGGGAAGGTACGAACGAGGAAGAATTTTTGACTGTGGGTCCCGGTCCCTTTGATTGTTCCGCTGCCAGGGCGCATTTGTTTCTCTGAGCGTTTATTTCAAGATGGCATTCCCAAGACGAAAATTGTTGTCAAAGTAGATTTTCTCAAGTTGTGTAGAAAACCGCGATCGAATGATTTATTGGTTAAGCACACTAGCATAGCGTCAGTAAAATTCATCGGCTCCACATGTGAATGATATAGACTGACGTAGTACGATCAAGAGTCATCGACTTTATAGAGTACATAAACCAAAAAAAGTACCAGAGAACATTTCTCCATAGGAAAGGAAAAGTTTGTCTTTCAAAGTTTCAGCAAGGAGAATATCTTGTCAGTATTTTTAGTGATTCCATATTTTTATCTGGAACTTGAGAAGCCGAGAGGCAGCAATGGTAAAAGACTGGTCAGATAAAAGTTGGAATTGCCCAGAAAAGCTTGATGCTTAGGATGTTTGCTTTGCCTTGCACCACAGTGAATTAAGTCTGTAGAAGTCCTTTACGTCAGGAATCACAAGGAAGTGACTTAATACATGAAAAGTTAAAGTCGACAGTATTACCAAATGAACTGTATTTTCTTCAGTAGAAACAGCTGTCGTCTGCTTACTTCTGAAGTAGACGAACGCTACTGTATATTTATAAAATATAATTCATTTGATATAACTTTGGGCGTTCACTTGCAGGAAGTTTTATTCCACCATGTGATAGCGTTCCCCGTGGAAGACAAGTGTAATATGAAATGACAAAACGAAATAAAAAATAACTATTTATGGAGGTTGAATTTATGGTAAAAATTACTGAAAGAGTTTAAAGGGGTCTTTCACTTGAATGTATAGAATATTCTTAGATCTCTGAAGATAACCAGTTCTGATAACCAGTTCTGACTCATGCCAGCACAAATTGCTATGGACTTACCGTCCTCAATCCTTCAATAATATGCAATTTGTTCCCTTCATATGCGATTTTAAGTGAGTCCTGTTTGAGAAAGCACAAATCTTAATCAGCTTTACACGGTAAGAATGAAGATCGTTACTGAAGCAGGAGGGTTTCCTCCTAGTAATGAACATATTTCTGCATGTCCACAAATATTTGGTGATAATTATAATCTAGAGTTGTGGGAATAAGTGTAAAGTTTCAGCAACGGATCACATCTTAAGTCAGTGTCAGGAGAGCCCCCGCCCGCCCCCTTTTTTTTTTGTAGAATCTTGCTGTCAACCATTATACCAAGTGGCCATTGTTGGTAGCACAGTTGAAGTGTATGCTTATCAAGGTGGTGTCTCATAAACAAATATGGCTACTTGATTCAAGGTTTGCCGACAAAATGCTGAAGCTTTGTGCAAGGTGTACCGATAAAGTGCTGGTACTTGATGAAAAGTTTGCCGGCAAAACGGTGACACTTGGTACGTGATTTGCCGAAAAGATGCTGAAAATTATTGTAATGTTTGCCGACAAAATGCTGAAAGATGCCAGAAAAAGTAATCATTTAACATTGCCATAACAGAGTTGATATATTAAATAGTAAGAAAGAAAAGAAAAAAGTATATATTATTTGAAAGAAAAGATACAAATTTATACTATTTGAGTATTGCTCTCTTAAGCATTAATGCAGGATATCGACTGATAAGGGATTCCCAGCCTTAAATGATATTAACTCTACCAAGGAGGTTATGTATTAGTTATGTTTGTTTGTAGTTCATATAAATGTTAGCATGATTATGTAAAAAATTATGATTTTTTAGGAAAATTTGCCGAAAGGCTGGACTTTGTTACTGGAATCAGGGGTTGAATTTTTGGAGAGAAAGGACTGTAACCTTTGAAGAGAAAGGACATTTGTGACCTATTCCCCGCCCTTCTCTCTTTTTCTCAAGCGCTTTGCGACGATTATGGCTGTGTGGTATCGAAAACGGCCCATTCCTACAAAGACACCCCTTAAGCACCAGGGAGCCTTGTTGGAGGTTTGCGGTCTTCAGGCGCTCTTGTTTTGTTGATATTATCGTCAGGCATTGATTAATTATGGTTAAACTTCTATACGTCTTCCTGACGCTGCAGGTGGACCAGTTACTGCCCTCACATTTTTGAAGGCTCTCCTATCGATCCTCACATGGTATGCCTGTTTTCCCGGCATTTAGTTACTAATTTGCCATATTAAAGTGTTCATTACTCCACGATTTCTCTCTGTCCTTACCCTCCTAGCTCTGTGATATCCATTTCACTGTTTGTTATTAAGATTTTAGATTTCTGTTAGATTTTAGTAAGTATTCTTTTTGTTCTTGTTTTGCTCTCTTGTCCATCCAATGCTATGCCCTTCATTGCAGCTCTGACGGGACATTTTTTCATCATTGCCTGTCACCGGTTAAAGTTGCGTATCATCTGTAAAGAATTTACATGTTTTGCGTGGTCAGTGATAACTCGACTGTGCACATACTACTTAATGTATGGCCCAGAACGCTAGTTGCAGATTTATAATTTTCACTTAAAAAATTTTACAAGAAAATCATTTCTAAACCATTCGAGTGTATCACCAGTAAGCCCGCGCACTGTTAGTCTTGTTTCGCATAATCTTGTGCTGTTGTCTCAAACACAGCTTCGAGGTCCAAAGTAATAAAATTTCTTATTTACTATCTTTACACCCTATAAGATCGGTTAGCACAAACCATACCGCTGTTTCAGAGGAGTGATTTTTTCTGAAGGCTGGGTTTTGCTATGAACGATCGTTAGGCGTAAAGTGCCTGTTGCCGACAGTCTGCGTCCAGCTTCATATGCGCACTTCATTGACCAATGGGAAGGAAGGTCCAGGTGGTTCACTGACCAATTAGGAGGTGTTGTTTTAATCAAATCAGTATTATTGAACACTTCAGCGTAACGCGTTGTGCGGAACTGTTTTGTTCTTTTCCTGTGCATCTCACGCGCTTTTCTCAAGTGTTAAGGAAGTATTCTCAATTCCATTTTATGATATTGCTAAAGTATTTTCGAGCTTACTGAATTACACTGGCAAAACTATAAAATCGATGCACTCTACAGCTTCCACCCTCATGGCTTTACAGTGAACTAGAGTAATAACTTGAATTCTGCGTGCACCGTGATTCCAGATTCATTTTCGCACTTGTGCTCTCGAGTTGCGACGAATCATTCTCGGGAATTCGCTCATCCTTAAGGTAGGGAGGACTAAGTAGACGGTAGCTGGTGTATTAAGAGAAATATTTAAATTTTAGCTTGTGGCATTCTTCCGTCTGGTCTTTCGCTATATTCGCCGAACAAAATCGAATGATACCAAGTACACGCAGGCTGTTATATTCCAATTTATAGTTGAGGACAGAATACTTGCATTGATTCATATCATTGGGAAGTATCACTGTAACAGAGTTATGTACATTAATTAATATAATGTGTTTAATTAATGATCCCGTTATTGAGAACTTAGAAAAAATAATTTTACATGTGTTTTGACTAAATATTTTTTTTGCAACCGCGGCAAATTCGATAGCAGGTTTATTTGTAATATGAGATTTTTTTTACTCATTAAAATTGATGTAAATTTTTCCGTTCTTAAGACCCTGCTCTAAAGTCCGGAAGCATCTAGAGAATGTTTGCATGTATGTTTTTCTCACTGTTTGGTCTTCTATATGTCTGTAAGGTTGAGATGTTGTGCATATATAAATTATATATGTATGTATACATATATTTATATCTATATATATACATATTTATATTTATGTATGTATGTATATATTTATGTATGTATATATTATGTTCTCTTAGCAAACTGAGTTTAAGAGTATGTAAGAATAATGCTAAAAAGTTATACTCCGTTGTTTACTTGTCTTGTGGTTATATACTCATATATATATATATATATATATATATATATATATATATATATATATATATATATATATATATATATATATATATATATATATACATTTACATATATATATTTATGAGCACTTTTCCGCACTTGCAAAAAGGATGAGTTTGTCAATTTTACAGCAGAAATGATTACCATATTAAAAAACAATAACGGATAGACCGACACTGCTGGTGATACGAATGTTTATCTTCGAAAGTGTGTGTGTGTGTGTTTTATAAATGTTCATCCTAGAATGTGACGTAATTGAGACACAAGAGATACCCCGAGTATATTTATCGTTCATCGAAATTTTCATATTAATACAGACGTATTTACGTAGCTGTATACTTAGGCGAGAAATATATATTAGAGAAGAATATTTGCCGAAATGTCCTTTTAAAGTCAAGGCAGCGTGTTCACTACTTATTCCATCAAAGATAATTAATTGACACGTGCACCTTTCATGTTGCTTATTCACACACATTGCGTGATATGATATTCTGGGAATGAATGGCGTAATTAACCCGCTGTCAAGCATGTACACGTAATACGTTTGTTGTCAACAGTCTGTTTACTTGTATTGGGTTGCCCTGCTCAAAATCGTCATTACTTTGGGTGGATGTACAAATATCTAGTCAGTGGTGTGCAGTGCAGTATATACTTGTATATAGTGAATGTGCCCACGTTTGTGTAGCTAATCTTTAATATTTGCATATTTATGTTTTTATTGACAAGTCGGGATTAGCTTGGCTTTTTGCCAGTAAGGACTCCTCGTTTTGCTCAAACAGAATTTATGTAAAAAGTAGAGAGAGATTGTTACTTTGAAGTTCGGTCAGACTTCTGATTGTGTGACTTCGTAGACGACCAAAGCGTATTTGACTGTTGGAAATGGCATTCAGAAACAGAATGTGGCTAGATGAGGGAGAGGATTGGGTAGAGAGAGAGAGAAAAGGAAGGGTGCAGGAGTAATAAGCTAACACTGCTAGCATCAGCAGTAGCAACAGCAGCAGCAGCACCCGACTGGAAGTTGTCAGCGATTAAGAGATGTTGGGTTGGCGGGTGCGTTCCAGGCAGCCCATCGCGAGCCACACGTCACGGTGAATGAAATGTTGCCGAGTATAATGAACGGGGCCGTCACTACGCCTCCTGCCCCTGCCTTCCGTTGGAGTTGTAGTAGTAGTAGTAGTATTAGTAATAGTAACGTGTAGGGGGTTGTAGCTGTGAAAGGCATTGGTGTTAGAGTGGTGTTGTTTAAGGGGTGTTGTCATTTAGTGATATTAGGGGTAGGAGGACGCTAGGAGAGAACCTTGGCTTTTACCATCACCGACTCGCCGATTATTTCATCAATAATTTTGGAAGGGGTATCTCGCTCGGAGCGGAGATAGGTTGTGCTTGTGAGAGGTACTGATGTTATGCTTCGTTCTTTTAAAGGATGGGGAGGGGGCGGGTAATCTGAATTTGTGGTATTGGGATAGCTGTGCCGGTAAGGAGAGAACTTTAGCTGGTACAGTCACTGAATTTTGGAGTTTTTTATTATTAACTTTCGATGCCGTAAAGTTGCAATGTAAAAACAGATCGGCTGTAGCTGTGGTAGTGTTGTTATTGTTCCCGCGGACAGTGAATGTAGTAGATCATTTTAATTTGTGATATATGTTCATTTGCTTTGCAGTCACGCTAAGAAATAGATGTTTATTGGTATTATAATTGTCTCCTTTAATCTTTATCGAAAATATTATTGTTGTAGAAATTATGCATATTTAGTAATGAATAAAAACCCAGTGACTCAAATTTTATGTTTGGTATGACGGATTAAAATAATATTCAGTATAACTGTATATTAGAAAGCGGGTTTATAATACTAGAATCTTCTGATTCAGCGCTGAATCATGTTTATCCCATTCTTGGACCTTAGCCCAGTGTCGGAGACGTTTGGGACAGGTGGGCTGTCCAATACAGCGTCAACATAAAGACAAGCGCTTAGAATCGAAGGGAAAACAATTTTGGCTCTGTTAAAAATTGGGTCGACTGACTCAAGCATCCGTAGACACGTAGATTTTATTCCTTTCTTAAATCCCTTGTATTTCTTTGCATTATTGCCCTTTTCTGTTACACTGTTTATGAATATTTTATATGTTGAGAAAATTTATTCTGAAAGAAAGCATTAGGATTAGATCTCCTTACCTATATTCGAAGATATAACAACTTGGTGATGAAAGGAATCGATTGTTTAAGATAATTACTTTATTAGCAGAATATCGATAATCTGTTTTTATTTATGCGTGTTTTTTATCATGAAAATTGCAGTGGAATATTTTATTAATAACGTAAAATGACTTTCATGCTACGAAAGTAACTGATTAGTTCCTTGGTTAATCTAACTTTTCGATAGCATTGGAATGGTCTGTAGACATAAAAGTCAGAGTTTGCAACGAACACCATAACTACTCCTGGCCACCGAACCTAAAAAAAAAAAAAAAAAAAAAAAAAGGTAAAGTAGATGACTGTTTAAATAAGATAATCCTTCCTTTGACGTTTTTGTCTTTGTTTCTGTGGAAGCTTACCATGAACATTTTGAGTAACAAGAATGATCGTAATGAACTGAACTGTCTTGAAATGAGGTAGATTAAATAAACATCATTTCAATGCAAGTTAACATGACATTCAGGTAGGATAAGCAGCCAAGGTCATAATGCGTGATATTGATTGAGATTAAAAGCTCTCTACTACACTGAATCCGAGAGATTCATTTATTGCTGGGAGGGCTGGTAAGGTCAGATCTCAAGGAGCTTTGTGTGAATGTGAATCATTACGCTATCAAGACTATCTTGGGAAATTTTAAAGAATACCGCTAGGTATTTCGGAAGTATAGTCAATTGGTTTTACTTCAGTCGATTAGAAAACCTCATTACAATGAAATTCCAGAACGAATCAATAGTTATATTTGCACGATATGTTTATGTGTTTTCAAGGAAGACAGTACTTTTAAGTTGACTTATTTTGATTCATAAAAACTTTTAATCTTTTTCATTCTCAAAACGATTTCCCAGGAATCAAAGCCTCTGTACAAAATATCAAAAACAAATAGTCAAATTTATGTTATAAATTTTCTCAGGTGGCACTCAACAGCACGTCGCTCCATTTGCATTACAATAGAGCTTCCGCTTGGTTGCCTTTACTTATTTTGTCGCAGAATACTTGATGCAAACTTTGTTTGGCGCTGTCTCCTGATCCTTTGATTTGACCAGATCACCTCAGTGAAATCTGACCATATATTTCCTTTACCAGTGTCGCTTAACTGCATTTCTAAGCCGTTACGTAGTTCAGACTTGTCATTAAATTATTGCTTCATTCCCTCGTAGGCAAGTAATGTCATTCCTTTTTTATATATATTCTAGGCATTTCTTTGCATCGTTACACTTCTGACATTTTCTCTCCCTTTGGAAGGGAATCCAAGCGCGTTTTGGGCTATAACACAGCAATTTTAAGAACAGGCAGCTACCGCCACCGTGTTATGATAATCATTAGCTTCCGCTTTTCGATGTCAGGTTCCGTCTGCCCTCAGTGTTTTTCGTTGTTGTGGAATTATTCCGTTTTACCTTAATCACGCTGAAGTCGCCTTGTTTCCACCAGCGTGTAAAATCATTGACTTTTTTGTAACTTTTGTATTTTTCTTTCCTTAAGCCGCTCTCCCCCTCACCCCCTCCTCCCCCCGCTTTCTCCTTTTCTCTCCCATAATTCTTCTCTTTCCATTCCCTCCCATTCTTCTTCCCTCCCTCCCGCCCTCCCTTTCTTTTCCTCCTCCGTGTGTCTCCTGCTCCCCCTCCCCACGTTGTCGCATCCGAGAGTGTGCGCCGCGAGCGGGTTGGTGGCCGTACAGAGTTGCTCAACCCGAACAATTAATTCGCATCGCCGATCAAAGGGGGAAACAGGTGCCGCTTTCCTGCGTTATGTTCTGAATGTCTCATCGCCGGTGGTCGCGCGACACTAGTCCATTCGACTCGAAGTGAAAGGAAGGGGGTGGGGGAGGGGAGGATTGTGGGGGCGGTGGGGTGACTTACGTTCTCCTCCCTGCTAGGATCGGGGAAATGGGGACATCAGTGGGGACACCAAGGAGAGGGGCATATGGTCTGGGGAAGGTCGGGGATAGTGTTGTAGGAGCGGGGAAGGACTAGATGGACACTTGCGTCATTGTTGGGTCGATCGGGAGAACAGATCAAAAAACTTTTTTATCTCTTAATGAACAACTGGGCGTTTTTTTTCTTTATTCTGGACTATTCTTTTCTTCCTCTGGCGCAGTGATGTTATTTTTAATTCGATTTTCTAAATGAATAGTCATGCGAGTTGGAGTAAATGTAACGGACTTAAGGAGCATATTAGCTGTGAGTGCTATTATTATTATTATTATTATTATTATTATTATTATTATTATTATTATTAATGATTATTATTATTATTATTATTAATGATAAAATAGTAATAACATTATTATTATTATTATTATTATTATTATTATTCAGTTGTGGTTGTATATGTGTATATTTTGATTGAAAGCTCCTATAACTATATAGACGTTGATTTCTCTTATTATTTACACTTGTTTTCCCAACGTCCTGCTGTTGTTGTAAGAATGCGTGATTGCATGAACTGTATACAGAATTGAATCACTAACCTCACCTAAGCAGCGAGAGACGCGAAATCGATCCTGAAAATTATTTTTGGCTGAAGTTGCCAGCCACATGCTGTGATCGACCACAGTTGACTGATCATTAAACTCCCAATTCCCTACTCATGTATAATGGATCACTCACGAAATGAGCCGAATTCGGCTCCTTTCTTCACGAGATCGACTCCGCTTCTCTCGCTGGTTAGGTGAGGTTAGTGATTCAATTCTGTATATGTTCATGTCATCACGCATTCTTCCAGCGACAGGACGCTGGGAAAACAAAAATATAAATCATAAAAGAAATCAATGTCTATATAGTTATAGGAGCTTTCATTCAAAATGTACAGTACACATTACAACCTCACCTAAATAATAATAATAATAATAATAATAATATAATAATAATAATAATAATAATAATAATAATAATAATAATGATAATGATAATAATAATAATAATAATAATAATAATAATAATAAATAATAATAATAATAATAATAATAGCACACACATATATATAATAATAATATATAATAATATATATATATACAGCTATATATATACACACACATATATATATATATATATATATATATATATATATATATATATATATATATATATATATATAAATATATAATAAATTGTTTGTGTATACGTGTGTCTTAGATAGACTGATAGATAGTAAAGAGGAAGAGATTGTTCATGTGCATGTATCTTCATGCTATCCTACATGTTACCACTTCAAACCCCGTGTCTTTGTTATAAATTTAACACCCTTGTCAACTCATCTCCCATCCAGAATGACCACTAAGATGTAGATTCATGTTCTTGAACACCGTTGTGTTTGAAAGAAATATATTCACCTGGATTGCTTCTATCCCTTTCCCAAATTATTAAATGTCAGGGCTATTACTCTTTTTTTGTATCTGCAAATTGGCTTGGAAAGGGAAATAGGCCTAATGTTTCTAGGAAGACACTGAATCTTAAATTTCTTTCGTGAAAAACAGGCAAACTGTCTCTTCGTTCTGCACTTGTCTTTTCGCGGTACAGTGACCAATGACATAGTTTGTGAATATTTTTTTTTTGCTGGAAGTTCCACACAAAAGAATATGCACACACATAAATATACAAACATATATGTATATGTGTATATATATAGATAGATAGATAGGTATTTCAATCATAAAAAATTATATATACATTATGCTCTTGATTGTATATCATTTAACAGTGTGAATGTGCACTTACTCATCGAATATTTGAAGAGGTTACAAACTGAGAGTAAAATAAAATTCCCTGATTTTTCAAGGATATTTAAAAAAGATTAAATAGTAGTAATATTAATCGATATTTTTTCTTTTTACTTAGAAATGAGCATCTGAGCAAATTCATCGACATCGCAAGTTTATTCACAAATTGATACCCAGACTGAATTCCACTAACTCAACTCCATTCACGGAAAGCAAGGCAAGAAATGATCGATTAAGCAACGTTGTTTGTGTCCCCGAATCGGTGTAGGAAAGGGAACGTAAAGAGGGAGGCGTATCCGTGTATTTGTGTGTATATGTGTTGTGTGGGGATAGGAGGAGGGGGAGTGCTGGAAAGGGGGTTTTACGAATCGGAGCTCGAAGTTCAGTGACTAAGTGTAAATTTTATACAAATATCCGTTCCTCACAATAGCTGGGAGTCGGAACATGTGAGGGAGCGTTACACACTCCAGAGGTCACATATTATGTGAGGAAAAGGGAGATCAGGGGGAACGCTGCGACCCCCGAGGATATTTATACAGTCTCAGGGCAACCTACAGGGTGAGGTTTAATGTGGAAATGAGAGAGACAGAGAGAAAGAGCAGTAGCAGAAATGTGCGAAGGACAGGCGAATCCTTTCTAGGCGCTTCTAGAAATATATCAGTAAAGTTTATTTGCGTGTAAGAATGATTTTTAGACTCTCCTAAATATATTTATCTTTTGTGTGTGTGTGTGTGACAGACAGACAGACACAAAATGCTGGCGCATAAATGCTTTAAAGTCAGACGAATGGCTTCTAGAAGTTAGCCTATTAATAAGTTTGTGATTTTGTGTGTTTGTGTGTGTGTGTGAGAGAGAGAGAGAGAGAGAGAGAGAGAGAGAGAGAGAGAGAGAGAGAGAGAGAGAGAGATAATAATAGCGTAAAATAATTAAAAGGGTTTTTTATTATGGTAATCTTTATTTATAACAGAAAAATTTTCTCTAGATACTTATGGAAGGTTTTGAATGACGTTGTACGTTCAACAGATATCAAAAAGTTATCATTATTATAATCTTTGGCTTATTTATTTATTTTTTTTATTTTAATTTTTATGACCTTTAGTGAATAGTTATCTTGGCGTAACAAGTTAGCGTGACGTGTTTATTTTAAATACCATTTCATTTATTTTAGCAATGATAAAATAATGTTTTTTATACTCTGAAATTGTCTTCTTATTTTTAAGGCAGGATAATGAGATTCCCTCGCATTTTTTGGGATGTTTTTCAAGATTTCGATGCAGATGTGAGTAACGTTTTTTTTTTTATTCTATTAGGCAGAGACGTTAACTTTCCCTCAACTTTCACTCTTCATCCTGTCGAAATTTAGGAACGACAGATATTTAATTATTCACACACATATATATATATATATATATATATATATATATATATATATATATATATATATATATATTATATTATAATATTGATGAGAGAATGTCCATGTTAATGAACTAATATTTTTAGAACGAAAAAATGGGAGCGGATAACAGTTTAAGCCGGAATGAAGTGAGATGAAGTTCAGGAGAATGATTTAAATACAGAGTAGGTTGGTGACTTCTAAAGCTTGTTGGTGATTAGAACGAAAGACATAGCCAACCAAGCAGTTAGGGTTTATTTGGTGCCATGGAGATTAAGAATATTCGTTGTTATTGTTATATTATTATGTCCTTACCTCCCTGTAGAACAAGTGTTGGGCACAAGCTAACTGCTCCACGATTTTAAGGGAATTCTTAGACTACAGCCCGTCATTCTCTCACTTATAAGAGTATACATGCGTAACCGCACTTGTTTAATAATACATGTTCGCTTTTTGAATTATGATTAAAAGATAAGAATTGTGATTAGAGAGCACTGATAAATTTATCTTGAAATCCTTATTTCACTGAGAAATACCTTCTTTGTTTGGCATTTGGAAGGAAAAATTACCCATAGACATTAATTATATACTTTCATCTTCGTAAACAAGAAACCTGGATGAATTTTGGGTAAGATATAAAGTTGACTTTTATAAATATTTACCAAACTTGACATCTGTTATTTGTACGAAAACATATTTCTGCTGAACACCAAATACCCTGATGGGTTTCTCGTGCATCGTTGCTACCCATTACCCTTCACACCGAGTCTGTAAGGGTTGTATTATGCCCATGCCCACACATATAATCACAGAAGTTTATGAACTGGACAACCCTAACGTTTTTTACTTCATTGTTTCAAAGATCAGTTGTTTAACGAACAATAACTGTACTCTACCGAAAATTAGTTATCCTGATAGACTGACATTTGTTTTGCTTGCCATATCCTATGCATTGCAAGAGCCGAATAAAGTTTTAAAAAGAGGAAAGTAATTATATTTGAATAATGTCAGATTTTATTTTATTTTATTTTTTTTTTTTTTTTTTTGCATTTATATGTCTCTTCATATAACGATTTTGTACTTCGTCGGACTGGAATGTGTTTCAGGAAATGAAACTTACTTTACATAGTTTTAATCTTTCTCTATTTAACTGCAGAGGCGATATGGCTGACACCTTAATATTCATTTGTGGCTCAGTTTCGTTCTTTCGCTTATTCTCACAGTAGCCTAACTCAGAATACTTTGGTGACTTTTTCGTTTCCTTTGTTGACAAACTAGAAACTCTCCTTGACTTTAATAATCTTGTCCCTCCCTTTGGAGTTAAGCTTCACTCTTTCTATTTGTTCCTTCACTCATTTTTCATTTTTTTATATATACACGTGGATTGCATACATTTTATTTTTGACATTTTACATCACCATATCCGACTTCCTTGATATCATGGTGCCATTTTATCCATTTTCATAAAGTGGGTGGAATTTCAACCTGGACATTAGAAACGTGATATCACCCACCATATCACTGAAAAAACTTTGTTACATCCTAACACTATTAAATTAATTTTAGGTATTCGCTGATGTACCTGGGGTAGTTTCTTTCCAGAAGGGAAGTTTAATTGAATTTGCTACATTTTTATTTTTAATAAAAAGTCTTGAGTGATTTTACATCTTCTCCAGAAAAACTTTCCTGAATACTGTCCTCGGAATCTTATATTGAAATTTGCTGATAATGTCATCGTAATCTTGGATTGTACTTAGCGCCATTTTGTTTATACCGAGACATCTCTAATTAAAGACTTTTACGCGACTTGATTATAATTCCCTATCCGTAGCGCTTGAAAAATTATCCACTATTGTCATCAGGCGACGTAGTTAAACTATATAATTCCCCAATGAGGTCTGCAGTTCCGTTAAGAAATGTCTGCAAGTCGGCAGAGAAAAATTAAGGAAAATTACTACACTTTATCGAATTGTCTCAGCTCTAATTGGGAACAGAAATTCAATAATGTTTTCTCCCATGTAATTTAGTGTCAAAGTATAAAAACTCAAATACGACTTTGCATACATTAAACCCAGGGGGAGGGAGGGAGGAGGAGGAGGAGGCACTGGAAAGAAGGGAGAGAAAGGCTGGAAGGGGGAGGGGGAACGGCCAAGGACTGCAGAAACCCGAAGGAAGGAGGCTCCTAAGAGTGACGTGAGGAGCTTTGTTGTGCCGTCGGGCCTCATCAGTTCCGGTGGGCGTCCGTCGGTCGGTCGGGACCCGGGTAGCGCATTTCGGAAGTCCCTCCTGCAGCCCCGGCTGCAGATTTCATTACCGCGTCACCCGAGATTTTTCCTCTCGCCCTAAACCTCCTCCTCGATCGGGGCTTTATTCTTGAATTATTCGTCGTTCGAACTCTTTAACGAAATGGTAATTTCGTCCTCGTTAGTATGCTCTCCTTTCGGGGGGTCCCAAGTTTCGAAATGTCTGTTTCTTTGTCGTTGTTAAGATTTTTTCGGCCGCAT
>NC_089753.1:16486974-16494474 GCF_040412425.1 Macrobrachium rosenbergii
AGAATCCCGGATATCTAGAATTATCCTGGGGAGGATTTTATAGAACAAGAGGCTGTCGGGATAAATTTCTGGGAGCTGCATCAAAAGGCATGATTGTCGATGTATATGTAAATGTAAATATTTATGGTTAAGCAAACATATATTCTTTTAAAACAGAATTCTTAAGGTATGCGTTTATTTAAAGACTGGATTTGCATTTTGATGTTTGAACATTATCTTACAAGATTTCTGCGAAGGGCGTCGTCTGATAGAAAACATATTTTTAGTGAATGATGCTCGGAGCGTCTTGCACTTTATGGATGCGAGAGCCGTCAGATATTTTTTAATGCGAAGGCCGACGATGAGGCAACTCATCACCTTTACTTAGGCAGGCCAGAAAAACAAGTGGTATATAAGGGTAGAATATTTGAAGATATAAGCTTGGAGTGAATTCAAAAGCTTGCTTGCAGATGGAAGCAAAAAATCAGAAACAGCAGGCTTTCGGTTCAGGGATTCCTGCTCTCAGCAATATGGGATGTGGCAACCAGGGGGTTATGACATGGCTGCCTGAGAGGTGGAAGGACCCTTTCCAGTAATTTTTTAAACCTCATTTTGTAAAGTAACTTAGACCCGTTCCTGGTATGAATAAAAGTTTTGTTTCAGGTTTGCTAAATTCGGTATATTGAACTTCTACAGAAAAAGTTGATTGCATTTGGCCAAAGATTATATTAGGACATCCAAAAATCAAATCTATATATGAGAAGTCTCGCTGATAGAATTATAACATAGGGTGTTTGCGCTTGAGCATTATTTCATGTATGTTTTTTGTTTGCATGTTTTTGAGTTTGTGTTTCATTGTTATATATATTCCGAAGCTGAGTAGAAAAAACTCTGCCACAAAGTATAAGTGTGGCTTACTTGAGAGCAAGAAGTTAGAAAAGGCTTAAGTCTGCAGCTTCGTTCAGTGTAAGAATGAACGAATATAAATTAAGGCAATTTCAATCTGATAGAAAATTACTCCACTAGCAGTAGTACCCGAGTTCGAGTCCAAAGGGAGGGAGGAGCAAAATGATGAAGTTTCGTTAAAATCGACTGTACCTTTGATGACCTAAGCTGTGAATCTTGTACCTGGAAATCACTCCTCTAGTGGAACGCAGCCTGCATTGTAGAATGGTTAAGGTTAGCAACCTCATCTCATAATTCTTCCCGATATGTTTTGCAGACATACACACGCACACACACGCATATATTATTTATTTTTTTTTTTTTTAACGTGCTTTTATTCCATTTTTTGTATGGGGTATATATGATATATCTTTGAAGGTTTTTGATTTGGCTTTGGGGTAAAGACCTGTGGTCTCGATCAGCTGCCCTGCCTGACATCCCTTAGAAGTCCACAGGGGTTAGGTAGATTATATAGTGTCCTTATAATATAACCCCAGAAGGCTATTTGTGTGTGTTTTTGTGTGTAAATAAAGATATGTTTCCCTTCAGAGGAGGGGTGGTGCCAGCAAGTCCGTGGGGTTAGGAAACATGTCCTTATAAGCTTAACCTGGCAGAGGCTTCCACCTTTAGCTTTTCACTTGGGTAGAACAAGGTGGGTGGTCAATTGGCATTAGTCAGTGGACCCATGAAATATGAGCTATATAGCTACACCACTATATATATATATTCCACCTTATATGATCGCACCTAAACAAGGTATATATGGTATAGGTTACTATATATATATATAATCATATATATATATATATATATATATATATGATATATATAATATATATATATATATATATATATATATATATATATATATATATATATATATATGTGTGTGTATACAGTCTTGAAATGTCAGGTGTTTGGTACTAGAGTATGTTAATCAGCAAGTCTTAGGAATGAGTCTATTTGTAACTAATTGACAAAGGCATTAGTAGCACTTATTGTATATATAAATATATATATATATATATATATATATATATATATATATATATATATATATATATATATGTGTGTGTGTGTGTGTGTGTGTGTGTTTGTGTGTATATATGTATATATATATATACATTTATATATTTATATACATATACATAAATATATGTGCATTTTTATATTTATGCATGTATTTACATATATATTATTAATATACATATATATATGTATATATAATGTATATATATACAGTATATATATATGTATGTATGTATGTATATAGGTCACCAAAGTCTTTGTCAGTTAATTACCAAATAGATCTATTCGTCATTCCTAAAACTTGGTGATTAACATGCTTCAGTACCAAAACCACTTCTGAAATTTTCAAGAGCATATATATATATATATATATATATATATATATATATATATATATATACACATATACATATATAATATATAATATATATATATATATATATATGTATATATACTGTATATATATGTATGTATTATATATATATGTATGTATTATATACATGTTCATATGTATGTATATATGTGTATGTGTATGCGTACTTGCGTGTGCGCGTGCAATTATTCTTGTCCTTGGATAGCTTGGAAAGTATTTGGTAGTGAAGTATGAGCCAAAATGGTAATTGATTACCATAGCCATTGGCGAAAATAAATCCGGAAGTCGCATGTTTCATAAAGTCAGGTAAACAAAAAAGAGCTTGATATTGTGTAGCGGTTGTTACTTAATCTACGCATAATCAGGGTTACATTATGTTAATTGACATTAAGCTAAAACTGTAAGCTTAAAGAGCAAAGTGAGTGTAACAATAGTAGATGGGTTTACCTTACTGTTATCACTTCAGATTCCTGCGCACAACATTTTTCTATAGACCTTTCCCCTAGTGATGCTTATCGCCCACTTGGCAGCTGTATTCTATCCACTCATAGTATGAGTAATGAATTTCCACCTATTCTTAGGAAACTGAAATTCAACATCATTGTTATGAACGGTTATAAAAGAACCGATAGATGGTGATGCTTTGTACAATTCTGGCTAGTATCCATATTATGTAGATATTTTGCTTTTATTTCTATTATAAACCTACCATGTCCTTTGTAAGGGATTAAATCAACTTTCGGTTGCCAGGGGAAAAACAATATGATGAAAAGCCGTGCGACCAACAAACAATAGATATGGTTAGACTTTCTGTGTCAGCAGTTGCGTCGCTCAGAAGTTGGTTATATGGTGGCATTTACCCATAGAAGTATTCATACAAAATGGATGGAAATCCGATAGGTCATAAGGAAATGGTTTAGAATAATACTTGCTGGATGAATGGGAGTCAACTCGACCCCAGCTTCATGAAGAATTCCATTTAGATAAATTAAATGCCATTGCGCAAGGCCGCAATGCGCGTCAGCGAACCTAGTTCTGTGCAGAGTTCATGATAACGCCAAACTACTCACGTGTTGAGAACTATTCAAAATTGTGTAAATACTTTTAGATAGTCACGGGGTGACTTGAAAGATAAGAAGTGAATGTAAAACATTGTTGGAAATATTACTTTAAACTAGTTGTATTTTTTTTTATTGAAGTGGTGGATATTTCTGCACATGTACGAACATCGCTCAGCTAGGGACAACATGGGTTAACTCGTGTCTATGTTCATGATTATCTTCTAAAACTATTTTCATATACCTGTCTGTAATATGTAACATTCACTGAGGCACTGTGAGCCTCATATATTTATTGGAAATGTTTTTATCAGTATGAATGTTTCGCTCTTGGGAAAATAATTACCTCTCGTAGGTTTAACTGTTTCCCTTGATTTGTTTTTAGCTGCACTTACTTTTCCAAACTTCCTGTGTGAGGATCTAAAACTCTTCTCAAACAACCGACCTCTTTTATTCAGAGGGTGTTGCTTAGAAGCTATAAGGGATGACTTATTTAAAGGCGGAATGGGAAGAGTGTTATTGCTTGTACATGAAGAATTTTGCTGGAAATCATTAATTTTCTTATCTTTCCAATCGTATTCGAATCTTGATTAATCAAGGCTTTTACTTTTCTGTAAAAGAAAACTATTGAGGTGGCTTTGTCTGTCCTTCAGATCTTAAAAACTACTGAGGCTAGAGGGCTGCACATTGGTATGTTGATCATCCGCCCTCCAATCACCAAACATACCAAATTGCAGCCCTCTAGCCTCAGTAGTTTTTATTTTATTTAAGGTTAAATTTAGCCATGATTGTGCGTCTGTCAACGCTATAGGAGAGAAACTTCGGCTCAGCGCATTTTTTACTTGCTTTTCTTGATATTAGATACTGGCGCACGGGCATTGGAGAAGTATTTCTGACGACTGAATATTATAGGATACTAAAAGGGAAGCAAAATATTAGGCGTGAAGAAGAACGGGTGTGTTTTGATACAGAAGTAAGAAACAAAGCAGTGCTGATTTACTGTTCTCTCTCTCTCTCTCTCTCTCTCTCTCTCTCTCATAGAATCGTAACATCCAGCATTAGGTCATATAACGTGATCACACGACGGCGAAGAAGGAAGAACAAAATGTTGATAAAGAACTCAGCAAAATACTATTTCCAGAACCTCGTTAATCCAAACTCCCTTCTTTTTATGGTTCCATGTATACGAGTGAACGTAAGCAAATAAAAATGCTGTTTTTGGTTTCTCAGCTCTGAGCGAAGATGACGGTATCTGCGTAAATTAGAAGAGGATGATGGAATCATATTTCGCCGGATGAGACAAAAGCAAGTAAATGTAACGATCGGATTCTCTTCTTTCCTCCGTGTGTGAACAAGAATTGAGGGCAAAATAGTTGCAATGTTTGTGATCGTTGGACAATCTAAATCTTGCGGATTATGAGTTCAAGCCCTGGCTAGAGGCGTATGGCGGTCCGCTAAGATCTGGAAAGATTAGACCTTATTCTGCCTCGGCACTAGACCGTAATTTCCGCGTCTGGAGGCAATGATGGAAAGTCCACTTGAGGTCAGAATCCGACACTTGCTCATCAGCAGCTGCCGAGGGCCTTCGATCTACGCTTATCCGAAACTGGTTCTCAGATTGTTGCATTTATTTCCTTCCTGAGACAAGGATGAATGAGACTATTTTCGGGGCTCGTGAAAGTATTCCGCGATGAATAACTCGCCGAACTCGCTTGCTGCTGAATAACTTTGCGCGAACGCCCTAATCACCGAGAGAAAGGCTGTAAATTAATCAATCGTCTGCCTCCCAAATCATCTCGTCAGAACAATGGAGGAAGATTCGGATGCGGGAACGACGCGTTTCCATGGCAACCGACTGGACATTACCTGCTTCTAGGGGCCCAGCGCTGGAACAAAGAAATAATAAGCCGAGGATCCCAACTGCTGGAAAAGTTTGGAGGTTTTGGAAGGAAAGTCTTTGATGGAAGTGGAGGGTGCGAGCTGCCGGACACTGGGATATTGAAGCCGCCTGGAAACTCGAAGACGCCAAGAACTGGAAAGCTGGATATCTGTTAGTCTTTTATTGGCCTTTATGTTCGCTTTTCTCTCTCGGCAGGATTTTTCGATAGAGGTTGATGTTTCCTGGAAATCATATAACGCCGGGTTATCTCGGCGCCCCTTTGGCTCTCCATCTGTTTGTTTTCGGAAGTTTTATTTCAAAATTATATACCGACTTTTTGTCTCTCGACGGAAGGTTTTTGAAGGATGACAGTTTTTAATGTTTATTTTAAATTAATCAATTATGAATAAAGTCGGTGTTTGGAAATATTCAGATAGCTTCTTTGAGACCAAGATTTATTTATGTTTAGTTTAAATATACAGTATTAATGCACATGAATGTATTTGCCTATGCAAATACATTTAATATGCGCGTGGCTATATTTTTTCTTCTTACGAATATAGCGATTTCAGATTCTCAGTATGTGAGGTATTCTGAAGAGGTGCTTCGAATTTCTTCATTTAGCTGGTAGCTGCTAGTAACTTCTTTTTCCCCAAATTTTAACTGCTGCTGAGTGGTATTTGTTGTGTAATGTATCCATTTTCATCCTAAGTGCACATGTACAGCAGTACAGGTTATGGTATGGAAACTTCTTCCTTTGTCACCAATACTTCCTCCCCCTCACTTCTGTCAAATACACCACATACTTCGGCGAATATGACATCACTTGAAATACCCAAAAACACCCCATAAAAGCGCCGGTGGTATAAACCACATACAAAAACAGTGACGTCAAAATGCTACCCAAAATATCACTTGATAGGCTTCATATTCCACCCAGAGCCAATATTACAACAAATTCATGAGATAGCGGCACCTTGAATTTCCAACAAAAAGTTTTCCAAGTAGTTCATTTAATGATGTTGGTTATTGATAATGTACCCACACCGTCGAAATGAACAAAAAAATTTTGATTGACTTTGCAATTATATACATTCTTTGTTTTACCGCATTGCTCCTCGACTGTTCAGTAAGCGTAGGTAAGAAATGAAGGAAGGATAATCAAGATCATTTGTCTTAGCCGTATACCATAAATGACAACCATGAGTCTCAGCTCATTTTGAATATACGAAGATATACTTTGCTACGTAATAGCTGACACAAATAACATTAAACTAAATTTAAATACTTTTTCACATTTTTCCTTACGTTTTAATGAGCATTAGTTGGTATATATAGTGTTATACTATATCTTATTAGAAGAGCATTTGATCACAGTTTTGCATGGTGAGCAAAAATTTATGACTAATATAATTTGTTTTTGCGGAGATTTGTTTAGCTTAATGAATTTGTCATTTTTGCCTTTTAAAATTTTGTTATTTTGCTTTTTTAAATACACTGCAATAAATTAAAACTACCTAGCTTTAAAATACATCAAAATTAGTGTCTCAGAATAAAAATGAGCTTGACCAGGACCGTTCAAAGAGAAATATCGCGAAACTGCGCAAAATAGGTAAGCGAGGGTTGGTTGCATCATTTGGGTATCACTAAAAAAAAAAAAAACGTGGATACTCATTGTGTTTTGTATAGTAAAATGAATGTTACTGTTATTGTTATCAGTAATAATAACTATTATTACTGAAAATATACAAATTATAATACTATAGTAGAGAAGTTTGTGTAGATAGAAGAAACTTCTAGGTCAAACATATAGAACGTGTTTTTCCTTAGGTGTTTAATATTATTTTTCTCATTGCTGTTGTTTTTGATCGAAGCCGAAGAAAATAATAAACAAACGTTTGTGAAACAGCAGAACAGATAATTCTTGTAGTGGCCATTAGAGGCATGTCTGTACGGACGGAAACTAAAGACTGAAACGAACAGTAGCCTGATGCGATAGCTATAATTTGCAATAAATTAAAGTGATAAAACAATATTTACCCTAAAACAGTATTATTTTCCTTTCGAAACAGAGGCCAATAAGTCTCACATAAAAATTACTCACTGGATCGTCACATAAGTCATTCTGTGAAATAGCTGTATATTAAGGTGACTATAAACAGTGGTCAGTGTTAGTAATGGCAAGAAAAGAATGTGCGTTACGTATAAATCCATCTGTTTTGGGCGATTTTTGAATG
>NC_089753.1:16496974-16526974 GCF_040412425.1 Macrobrachium rosenbergii
TTCTTGTGAAAAAAAAACTCACCGCAGGGAATGAACAAGAGATGAACCTAGAAGCATAAATAAACTTCAGTAGGTTTTATTGTTTATATTTAGATCCAACAATTATGCTTTGATATATTATCAAGTCTTGTGGCAACTGAAGCAAATTATGTGAAGTCGCTACTTTACTGTTTTCTCTCTCTCTCTCTCTCTCTCTCTCTCTCTCTCTCTCTCTGTGCTTTATGAAGGTCGTTAACGATGCGCAGGTCGGGCGAAGGCGGTACCAGAAACGGGAACCTTAGGACCGGGGGAAAAGGGGGTCCGCATATGCCGGGTAAAATATGACCAACAATTTTCCACTTAATTGACTAGCAAGTGAATATGATCCCCATCGTGTATCATCCGAGGGGAAGACTGCACGGGACTATTGCCCTTACGGAGCTTACTCACAAAGCTTAAGGTTATCCTACATGTCCATGTTGTCTCTCTTCACACCCTTATTACCTTGATAAACCCCGTTAAGTTAGACACGCCTTAACTCTGCCGCCATGGGTATAGATTAAATAAGCACACTACTTTTTGTGTGCAATAAGAGTTAGTTTGGATGAAGGTTCGTTTTTGGCATTTAGAAAAAATTACTAGAAAGTGCATGACCAGAGGACCGCGAGAAAGGGGTAAACAAGCGAAGGAGTCTGTATCAAATTACCATATGATCAATTACTCAACCCGGGGGAGAGGAGGCATTGCTGCTCCACCCCTTCCTTCCCCAGCTGTGACTCCAGCGACGACGAGGTCCTGCCACGACTACCTACTGTTATACTTGTTGTCACTGTTTTTTTTTTTTTATTATTGTTGAGAGCATGTTTTCTCTGTATCAGTTAAGTTTTGAACAGATGGTTCAGGTCCACTCTTGTTTTCTTGGAGAGTCCATTCTTCTTAGAACTGCCGTCTTCTCCGAACTCCCAAAAATTTTGGTGTAACTTTCATGGAGCCAAAGTCTCGGGACGACCTCTTATAATAGAAGAATTCTTGAAGATTTTTATAACCGAAGGTTTCATGAAACCTTTTAGAACCGGAGATTTCTAAAAGTTTCTCAAACCCAAAGATTTTTAGTAATATTTCAGAATCTTTAATTCCTCTTCCTTCAAAAAGCGAAGATTTATTGCAGGCACTTACAACCGTCAAATTCTTGTCTTCTTAATACCGAAGAATTTTTCCTCATTTCTCTGAACCGAGGTTGTTCACTTACTTCACATACCGGAAGAATTTCAAAACCGAAGAGAACTTCTGATTTTTTTATAGCAGGAAATATCTTGTAACTCCTGATACCCGAGGATGTCTTATAAATTTTCAGAACCGAGGTTTCCTGATTTTTGTTATTGTGAAATTTCTCCAATTTCTTTAAACCCTATATTTCTTATAACTGGGAACAGAAGTTAGAAGAGATTAACTGTTGTTGACCTCTAGCACTGTGCCGTTAATATAACAAGCAAACTTCCCACACGTTAGCACACTTGTATTGTTTTTTACTGTCTTCAGTCTTGCCCCAAAACATTTCTCTAGTGTTGTAGGCGTGTTTAAGTGATATTTCCCGTCTAGTTTATTTTAGAAACATTCGAAAGTATTTATCTGATTTCCATCTTCATTTGTGCACTTCTCTTTTCATTCGTTTCCAGACCTTTTCGTTTATGTAGTACGTGAAACTGCTTCATATTTCAGATGCACTGCTCTGTGCTGAGTCATGTATGGTTAAGATAAATGACTGAACCCATTCATCTATTATCCAGTGAATGAATAACTAAACGATGTGACTCATAGCAGTTCGGTGGATGACGTCCCGAAGATGAAGCTTAATTGGAGGATATCACGAAATGTCTTTAGATGCATTTCTATTTGTATGTGTATATATATATAATGTATATATATGTGTGTGTTTATACATATATATATACATATATATATATATATATATATATATATATATATATATATATATATATATATATATATAATATTATATTTTGGTTTCACATGTAGTGAATTTATTGTTCATATAAATACTAAGCCACAGATACCGTTTAATATCAGAGTTACCGTACATTAGGAATAACTTACAGCCAAGAATAATTATGATTATCAAGCACCTCTGCACCGGCCATGATTCGAACCGTGTCCCGGTTTAGAAACAATGATAGACGGTGTCTTTAACCACGTTATCCTGATGGTCAAGGCCTGTGGCCTGGCCGTGGTTCGAATCATGGCCGGGGTAGAAGCTATTATCAATAATAACTCCTTGGGTGTAAGTTATTCTCAAGTTGTACTGAATTTGATGGCAAACGTTATTTGTAGCCTAATATTTGTGAATACAATTAATGTGGAACAGGTATGCATACAGTATTTTTTCATTTTATGTTCTGTTTATTTTTGCTGTTGGAAGTCTGTTACACAATAATTGCAAACTGATATACGTTGTATTGCTGTTTGCTCCCATTGTTTAATATTAATATTTAAAGTTATTCCATTACGTAAAATAGATACGTTTCTTTAGAAAAAATGCTCTACCTAAAATAGCCATTAGTTACGTGAGTGATTGCGTAGTTTCCTTTAAGCAGAATCATTTGCCGTTATCTTGCCTTTGCAACGTTACATTTAAATAGTTGTATCCTACGCCAACTCATTGACTGGTTTTAATTACTCCATCGCAGTCGTTAAAATTGAATGGGCTTGTTGCAGGTTTGATCGTGCGGGGATTGTACGAGTATTTATGCAGGAATGGGGCTGAATATTCATTGCATACTAACGTCGTACGCGCATCATGAAAGTGGCTGGAGTGTGATCTTTCTTTGCTAGGTCGATACTCACTATCTGAACAATTAAGGAATATTACTAAGCTAATATTTAACCCAGTGCAGCTAAATTGCACATGAGTCCTTTGGCGCTAAGAATGTTCTTTAATCCAGTGGCACTAATAATGATTTAAAACCTTTGGGACTAAAACTTTTCCTGTACATAAGTAAAAAGCTTGATGGTTGGGAATGGTTTTGGATTCAGTGGGAGAAAAGAAGAATTTGATGCATCGGGACTGTTTTCGAATAAAGCTGGACTTGTGCATATGTAACAAGAATGATGACTGAACTGCCATGTTGTGACTGTGCAGATGTTCGTCCTGACAGGGACGTGATCCTTCATGACCAGAATCTTGTTTGATCGTTCACGATTGACTATAATGCCCCTGCAGTGAGATCCTGTGTAACCGGACTGATCCATTAGAAATTAACATAATCCATTATGACTTTACTGCAGTATGCCGTGCCTGGATTCTGATTCTTAGTAGCCTGGCTCTTATGTGGTCTGTCGTGACTTCGACTAACCTATACTTGTTAATGGGACTTGATCCGGTTCAATGATACTGAAAAGTGTTCTGTTGTAACTAGATTTTCATTTGTTTAGAATAAGTCTTTCATTTTGGTATAAAATCTGATTAAATCCTATTGGACTGTAATCCCCAGCGATTGTATTGCAGATAAAAATGGTCCATTCTAACTGGATTACGAAATGTAAATAGACTAATTCTTTGTACCTAGGACCTGGTAACCAATTATTGTGAATGATAAACATTTTACTTTCCATTCCGAAATCCGTTGTCAGAGGATTGCAGCCCATAACCTGATTCTAAGACATGTGCGCTCGCGCATAACTCAAAGCTCAACACAATCACAGTAATGTATGAAGTTATATTTTTACTCCTGACGTGACTGGATAATTTTAAAACTGGCTGTGAAAGTATGAATTGTAAGAATTAAATAAAGCTCATACTTCTAAGCCTTTTCAAAGTTTTGTCATTTTTTTTTAAGTATTTATGTCACTGGATTCTGCAGTTAGGTTTGCGAATGTAGTGTGCATGCAATAGCATAGTGTGTTGACATGCATAACTTGACTTTACTGACTAGAAACCGTCAAGGCTGCTTAGCTCTGGATAAATGTACTTGGAGAGGAAGTGCTCATTACTATTAATATTTTGTTACAACATCTAAGATGCAGAATTGCCATGCATTATTTCTTAAGGATTGAAAATCTATATGAAAGTAAATAGGAGAAAATGATCTAGAGTTGCCGAACAGCCAAAATTACACAGGCCTGCGCCAAGAACTAGTCATCGAGAGGAATTGTTTTTTATAGGATGTGTTCTTCAAGATTTATTAAAAAATGTTTCCTTCTGTGTGTGTGTGTGTGTGTGTGTGTGTGTGTGTGTGTGTTTGGGAGATAAAGGATGTATGTCTGGGGCCTGTAACATCATCTCTTGTAGCAAATCAACAGCAGTTCAAAATGAAAGGCCAGCAAGAACGACAGCACAATTTAATATCGTTCTTCCATCTTTCACGAGGAAACAGCCGAGTGACAAACTGATCGATTAAAAGGAAAACCATGACCTTGTCCTAGTTTTGCTGGCGAAAGTGAGGATCGATTGATATATTACTGCTAGGTGTCGTGGAACCAAGGACTGGCTCGGGTAATGCAAATGTTGAAATGGTTGCATAATGGTATGGTCTTATTGGCTGTTTTCATTTTGTGAATAATATGAAGGGGTTTCTTGAGAATGTTCCATTTTTATTCTGAGTGCAGGTTATTGTCTGCATGAGAATAACTACCTATGAAAAATCCAGGATAAACAAGTTTGAAATGATAAAAAAAACAGTTCTGATATATAGTTTTGAAAAGGAAAGTCTGAAAAAGTTTGGTCTCCTAAGAGATGAAAAAAAGAAGGATGGTGCTCGTATCTAAGATTCGTTTCAGACAAGGCTACAGAAAAAGAAAGGTTATTGCTATTGGAAAGGAAAGTTAAAGAAATGAAGAAGGTTATGCGATGAAAATTTTATTTGAAAGTATGTAGAAGAGTTCTGTGACAAGAGTGAGAGGGTGTGAAGTAGGAAAGGGGAGCTATAACAGGGGCTCGGGAGACAATGGCGAGGTGGTGGACAGGCAAAGAAATCGTAAGAGAAAAAAGAATATGTAATAGATAAAGATCTGAGTGATGTAAGGGTGGGAGATAGGGAAGAAGTACGGGGCATTTGCATCAGATAGAAAACTATCGAAATATTAGTACCAGTAGTAATCAGAAAGAAGGAAATCGCGACTAAAAATAGAATAATGATTTTGGAAAAGAAAACAGACTGAAAGATATGCATAAAAAAGAGGTAAGCAAAGTCATGGGAAGAAAGAAAACATCGGCAAGAGAAGGAGAAAGAGAAACCCGTGAATGATGCAATGACATGAAAACTGGACATTATCAAAGATCTTATCCATTATTAGCGATGGGGAGTCGCTGTGACAAATGCCAGTCTGCCGTCTGTTGCGTTGCCATTATTGTGGTATGTTTTGACGTCATTTCACTCCCTGGAGGTACTATTATGATTTTATAATCGCTGCATACTTCATATGCACCTTGTTTTCTTCCAGCGTCTTTTGAAAAGTTCAGTTCCAAGTACTTTGAAAAGTCTTTTCTCATTCTTTGGAGCGGAATTTTCTTTAGGGGTTGGGCTGTGGGATTGGGGGAGGGGTGGTCTTTTTCTAACAAGTCACCTCTGTGTCTCTTGTCACATGCTTTGTTTTCGTGCGTCAACTCAATGCTTTTTTATGGTAAGCCTGCTTCATTATCGGCGTTTCTCGTACCAGATATGGTATGCATTTCTGCATGATTTTGTCCCATGTTTAATGTTGTTAGGTATGGAGCTATTTTATCCATAATTGTGATGAGGTCTATGTTTTCTGTGTTCCCATAGGGTTTCCTTCCTTCAATAAATGACAGTAGTAATCATTTAACCTTATAGAGAGAGATAAGAAAATACTTTTAATTATTTATGAATTTAAATGTCTTACAAGGAATATTCTGACTTCGGCAGCCAGTGTTTACCATAAAACTTACAAAAGTGAACTTTCCAATGGCATGGAAGGGCTCTGAGAAAATGCGGTAAAAAACTTTGGTTTACTATTGTTAATATTTTCTTTCTGTTGTTCTCTTGCTGCCGGTCGATTGTTGTTGTTGGTTGAATGTGCTGCTAGTGGCCAGTTGATATATATGCCCTGGCTGCTTGTTTGTTAAATGGTGTTTGTAATTATATATATATATATATATATATATATATATATATATATATATATATATATATATATATATATTGGAGAGAGAGAGACATAAATTATATATATGTGTGTATATGTGTGTGTGTGTGTACAACACACACAAATAATTGTGTATATATATATATATATATATATATATATATATATATATATATATATATATATATATATAAAATATAAAATATATATATATATATATATATATATATATATATATATATATATATATATACATATATATATATATATATATATATATATATATATATATATATATATATATAAAGACAGTCAAATCTTGCTGCTATTTGGAAGATTTTGGTTACTAGAGTAACTTGCTTATATTAGTTCTGCTGTTGAATGTTTATGTAAAGCTGTGGGAGAAGGTACCTGGATTCCTGTGGTAATGTAGACCTCTTCAAAGTGTTGTGTTAGTGTGGCGAACGTTACTTGGTTTGTTGATTTCTTGTGGGACATAGAAATCTATATGACACGTTGATCTCGGGATTCCATTATAACTGATGATTTAAAGTTACGGTCAGTGAAGATTGTAAGTGGCACTATTCGTATGGGTTGCAAGGACCAACCTGAAATTATTCTCTTCAATAGATATTCTATTGCCTTCTTTACGATACCGTAGCAGTACTTTCTGACATCTTTCATGAATCATTTTATATCCGTAGCAAATTGCATTTTGTCTCTTCCTTCTACTCCTCCTCCTCCTCCTCCTCCTCCTCCTCCTCCTCCTCCTCCTCCTCCTCCTCCTCCTCCTCCTCCTCCTCTGCAGATCCACTAACTGTTCTTTTCACAGATGAGATAAATGAAAGGAGGGATTAAATAGACAAATGGTGGACTAATGGACTCCGCAGACGCTTTTTACAACAATTAATTCCAGTCTATCCTTCTTTCTCTCACTCACCCAGCCATCTTGATATTTCTCTCTCTCTCTCTCTCTCTCTCTCTCTCTCTCTCTCTCTCTCTCTCTCTCTCTCTCTCTCTCTCTCTCTCTTGTCTGCTTTTTCCAGCAGTTTTTTTATTGATATGCATTTTTCTTCTTTCTCCTTTTTGTTATTATCTTTCCTTCTCTTTTACATTTTTTTTCCCCATAGGCACCATCATTTCCTTTTGTGTGTCTACTGTGTTATGTTTCTGTACAAAAGTTTTCCTGTATTTTGAAGCCGTATTCACTGTTGGTAACGTTGGTTTTAAGAACATAGTGAACGTGTAATCTATGCAGCTACCATTAGTAATGTAACTCTTAACTTTTTTAGTTTACAACAAAATGTGGATGTTTCACATGAATAATTATTAATTCATTAGTATTTTCCTTTCAAATGGTCGTCAGTAATATCACTGTTTTTGTCGCGCTAGTTTATTGTTAAAATCAATCGATCAGTCAGTGACGTCATTTTAGAAAATTTTATAAATAGTTTTAGGAAGGCCGAGTTGCCAATTACCAGATTTGATGCGCAGCGCTTCGATTGCGTATCGATTTGGTTATTTCGAGCGACTAGTAACTCTCCTCTCTTACCTTCCAGTTCATTCGAAATTTATGGGGCCATACAGCTTCGTTTGCTAATTATACCGGTCCCTGTCTCTTCGCTCGGCCTGGGAGATAGCGGTTATGAGTGTATGTTTTGAGTAGGATTCAACCCGTTTTGTGTTTTTATCTCTCACAGAGGCCCTATACACTGTTATTATTATACTCTCGTCCAGGACGAACACACATATATATATATATATATATATATATATATATATATATATATATATATATATATATATATATATATATATATATATACATATATATATATATATATATATATATATATATATATATATATATATGTATATATATATAATGTATATATATATATATATATATATATATATATATATATATATATATATATATATATATATATGTATGTATATATATATATATATATATATATATATATATATATATATATATATATACTGTATATATATATATAATTTATGTGAATAAATTATCCCAATATACGCAGAATGTTTATAACTGTAGCATACATTATTCTTGAATTTTGTTGTTCCCGCTTAGAGACTTACAGATCATATTCTCCCAGTTCAGTATTTTTAACGCTGAGACACTGTTTTGTTTATACACGCAAAATATTATTATTATTATTATTATTATTATTATTATTATTATTATCCTATACGAATATATCTGATGGAAGTTAGTAAGTCATGAGCTTGCATGAAAAGCTTCCGCGAAAACATAGTGTGTTTGCAGGGGGTAAAAAAGAAAAATGATATGCATAAATTGATTCATATACGCTCATTGTAGTCTTTGAAAACATCGTTATTGCATAATATTAACCTAGTTTTGTAATTTTGCCGTTCCCTTACACTCATCCAACAACGTTATCCCCCTTTTTCCCACCCCCGCACGCGCGTTACTCCACTGACAGAACCCCCTTGTCTCCCTCCTCCCCATCCTTCCTCCCCTATCTTATTGAAGTTAACTCTCATCCCCCCTTGTTCCCCCCTCCTCCCTATTCATTGCCTCCCACCCCGAACTCCATCTCGTACCAGTAGTGTGTGGCACGTGTCGACTGGCCAAATGCCTCTAATTGTTTCCCTTGCGGCCACCCTTTGTTGATTTTCTTTGCGGGGTTCGGTAATTGAGGATGGGAAAAGGAGGAACACGAGAGAAGGATTAAACGAAGTGGAAGAATCACAGAAAAAAGATAATTAAGAGACCCTTGTTGCTGAAGATAAGGAATAAGAGATGGAAAGCGAATCTACTTAGATTTGCTCAATTGCTGCAAGAACGAGCGACCGTTACCCCATCTAAGGTCACCCAGTCCACCTTTGCTCTGATTATGATTCAATCAAGCAATGCTGGAATAAAAAATACGCCCTGAAGGTGGTGTCACGCAAGCATATTTTCTTGCTGCTTTTCATATATTGCATCTATGCACAGTATGTACCGTACAGGGAATGCTAGGATGACATCACGGGAGCGGACATGCATGTCTTCAATTCTGGAACAATAGACATTATGCGTCTGGTATAAAGTTCAAGGTCTGGCAGAAAGGTACCCAGTGATGCCACAAAATGTGTGTGTTTCACTAAATGTACACTAATAAAAGTAATATTTTATTCTTCCGGAAGGGAAAATGTCACTATTTCTGTTAATGAGATGTAATCACGTTGAAGAATCTTTACATAGGATGATCTTAAGATTTTGTTAAAGCCTTGAAAGTTTATAACATACTAACACGTAAGCAAATATTATAACGTTGTCACCGAATGGAATGAAATAATCTTGCCATTAATGGATGAAAATGGAATTAACGTCGTTGTTTACAGAGGAAAGAGTGACAGCATAATTAAAAAATATACGAAAAAAGTTGTTTATATCGGCGAAAAGCCAAAGAAAGGTTTATTAACAACCAAAATAGCCCCCACATTCCCTTCCTCGCGCTGAAAGCACAGCAAAACGACATATAATAGGCATGTGTATGACTGCAGTTCTATATCTCATCAATTTTAAATGGCTCTCGCCTTTATGTGAATTGATAGATAGTGGCACTGTCTCATTGTATTGCTTTAATTGGAAAGCTGAGTGATATAGATGAAGTTATTGACGCAAATGTTAGAGTGGAATAACGGATATTACCAGAGTAACTTTATCTTTTAAAGAGAAAACTGTTGAATAAAAACATACGATACGTCAGAAACAATGCCAATATGTGATATCTGGAAATTTCAAGTCCTTGAACTTGTGGTTTATTGTATTTAGAACTTTTATAGGTCCTGAAGTCCTGTTTTCCAGAGATTTCTGTTAAAAGGAAAATAAGGGCAGATGAAATCTAATTCCGATTAATGTGGACATTTGCCGAACCAGTTTGTTGTGGGTTTAAACATACGAGTAAATTATTGCCTCTCTTGATAAAGTTGGATTACTTGCGAATAACTTTGTAGCAAAATTGGCATTGTTATTCCCAGTTCATAATGCTGAAGGTTATAGTGATTAAAGTACTCAATCGAAATCTACAGACTTTTTCCTGCTAGACCAGCATGTATCAAGAGTGGAGGGTTACACAGTACACTTGGGGGATTTCCAGTCAGTCCTGTCTTTGTAGTTAGGAGCCCGAATCGAAGCTCTCGCTCGGGAGTTTAATCTATGAACCACTGTGCGACTCAGGCTAGACATATTTCTAATTTGCTTTTCTGTTCATTTTTTGGAGAATGTAGACAATAGACTATACGGACAAGCATCGTGAGAAAATGTTACTTTTTAAACCCACATTTCTTTGTTTTGTGTTTCACGATTGCCAAGAGAAAAATATGTTAATAATTTCGTTGGCATTTTTGCTTGTTTTTTTGGTTACATCTTTGTGAGCGGTATGAATAAGATCCTTTTGTTCGTGATACCTTAGTTGGTTTATTCAGACTTACCAGTATGGTCGACCAGAGATCGAGCCCTGCTAATTGCTCGATAGATTTCAATGGCAACACGACGTAACTGTCTTTGTGAGCTAGGGAGGGATTATCCATACCTGAACCTAGCTTGGGTGGAGAGGGGTCCTTCGGCGATGATCATATGTCCATATGTTTGATCTTTAGGACATTATATTACAAGGTAGTGATTTGTCTCTTGCCTCCTTTACATAGTTGATTTTCACCTTCTAGTCATTATCAAAGGATGTTTGCAGCGTCCACTCAGTCCCAAGCTGCACCCTCTTTTTAGCCTTTTACTTTACCTCCATTCCCGTTCCCTTTCTTCAGTTTTGCTCTACAACCTTTCTTAAATATTACTTCTTAGTACAAGTGTCTGGTTTGCTCCCATTTCCACCTTTAGATACTTGTACTTAACTCTTTTCTTTTCTAGATCTCTTTATCTTGCTGTCCAACCGCTGCAACTCCCTCTTTTCACTGCCTTGTTCCTTTAAATCAAATTTCAATGATGACAAGATTGAAAACAAGGGACATATCATGTAAACTTGTTGCAAAAAAAAAATGCTTAAAGTTATTCTTCTGAGTGATATAAAAGTAAGAGAATTTCAGATAAAAATTAGTACATTCTTTTGAAGTTATAAGGTAATATTTACAATAATATTAATACGACAATTATAGAAATTTACTTTGTCTACCTACCTTTGATGTCGAAATTGTTTGGGTTTTTGCAGCATGCGAAATTGGGTATATAGTTTGATTTGGTAGAGATATTAATGTACAATGTATTCTTATGTTCTTTATATCCCTCAAAAATTTTTCAGCGTCACATATACACATACACATATATAATATGTACGTATATATATATATAGATATAGATATATTTGTGTATATATTTCTATATATATGTATATATAGAGTGTTTGCGTGTGTATTTGTGCGCAAATAACACATACTCTATTTGTAGATGTACAGTAAGTTAAGTATAAGTAGCGACGCATCATGAAAGAAAGATAAAATTAATTTGGATGAGCCACCTCAGAAATAATGATTCCCAGTTGAGAGAGCATCTGCCTCTTCAGTTGGATATCCGGTAGCAAAACACTTTAGGAATGCGTAGCAATAAGAGGAAAATGCTTTACAAGATATGGATACGGTTATGAAAGTTATTTTCTTGGGCTAAAAGCGAAAAGAGATACCATATTAGCCTTTATTAGAAGGGGAGACTTGGAGGTCACTCATTACGAGGAAGAGTATGACGCCGTTTGTAAAAAGGGGAATGGTAGATGGAAAAAGACATTAATAAGGAGGGGAAAAGTAGGGATCACTGATTATGGTCCGGGTTCATTTACTAGGGAGAGATGGAACTTATTCATTACGGGGAAGTAGTAGAGAGAGAGAGAGGACCGTGGAGCACAAGTTCATTCATTATATAGATGTTGGGAGAGGAAACCCATTCATTGTAAAGGGGAGGCGAGGGACTCGCACTCATTGTCATTAGGAGGACTTTTGGTCTCGGTCACTTTGGATATTATATTTATGTTTTGGGAAATTCGCCAGATGTAAGAAATTCCAGTCGTTATACAAGTGCGATATTTTGTAATAAGCACTCGAACACTTTCCAGAATTAACTGAGGATTTTGGTGAAATGGATAGAAACAAAGGGGAAAAAGAGAGGGTTAAATATGATAATTAAGTTATTTTGTTTCTCCCCTAGATTAAACCAGTGAATCCTTTCCATCTTTAGAGGTAGGGAAGTTCTATTGAGATATATACTCTATTATAGAATAATTTGTATAATAGTCTAATCTTTTTATAATTGATAGGGCTGATCTTCTTGTGAGACATGAATCAGTGCCATGTTTTTTAATCCACTAGTGTCCCTTTCCCCTTACTTCTTTCGCCATTTTTGTGATTTTTTTCGTCCCTTGGATGATTGTTTTTTTGCCAAGGTCAGAATAAAGCATTCGCACATTCGTTTTATTGGTTCATATTACTTCTTATTGTAAAACTAGATCCACTGTAATCGTAATAAAGTGTGTCGTGGTCAAGGAATGTTAAGCTTTGATTTCAATAATGTTTTGGAAGGGAAAATGTTTAGACGATAGAGGGCATTCACGAAAAAAGTCAGGATGTCCTTAAATTCTACATGCAAATTCTGGTTACATATGAAATCCGGCATTATGTGTGTTTTTGAAGGTCCATAATGTTTTGTGAATACATGAGCCTTATATTTAAACGCTCGTACGACAATTGACGTTTAATGTGTAGACCAAGTATAAAGTAGGTATAATAAGGTATTTAGATGTCCCTGAATTATTTTGCATGGAAAGTTTAAACCTCATTTTACATACATAAACAAACACATGCACTATATATATATATATATATATATATATATATATATATATATATATATATATATATATATATATATATATATATATATATATATATATATATATATATATATATGTGTGTGTGTGTGTGTGTGTGTGTGTGTGTGTAGTTATGTGCATTTACATGCATATATAGACAAATGCAATACATACATACATAGATACACACAAGCATATATACTGTGTGTGTATATATATATATATATATATATATATATATATTTATATGAATTTTTAAAAATATTAACAGACAAATGTCGATTGACATCCAGTTCACTATTTCTCGGGGACAACCTACACCTAAGGGGAAATGCAGTTGGTAAGAGCTTCGTTACCAATGCAGATTAAAGTTTCTCTGCATTTTCTTCTTCATTGTGGAAAGGGACTTTATTACGTGTTGCGATTCAAAACACAAAACACAATGAAGAATTTTTTGGTGGTAAGAAGAATTTTAATACCACCGTTCGGTCTGTGATATTCAGCCTGGCCTTTAAGCGCTAGTTATTGTTGACCTATTATTCATGTACTGTAAATGGTTGAGAAGTGGCGTAACTTGCTGCCATAAAGGCAGCCATTATCTATTGATTTAAGAAAAAAAAAATCCTTCCGATCTTTTCTCCCCGGGACTGACATTTTGAATTTCAAATTATTAAGTATCTTAATGTGAAAGCGAGGATCTGCTTCAAATTTTTGTTGTGAATGTTTAATCATAAAATTACCTATAATGGCTTCAGTTTGAAAGTATAAATTACCCTCGGCCGGCCACATTCCTTTTATCTTACGTTATGGTTTGACACCTTGGTGTGTTTACATTTCTTTACTATAACGAGACTTGGTGACAAGAAAAATAAGCATTTTTTTTTACCACAAAAAAATTATTTACCTTTATTATTTTTACTGCTGTATATTTTATAAGTGCATTGCTTTTCTTTTTTTATTGTTATTAATAAGTGATTGCTTACGTATTTTGTGTTTTCCTTTTTCCCGTATGGGCGTTTTTTTCTGTGGTTATTCCTTTGTAAGTTAATGGATTTTAGACCTGTCCATCAATAGTTTGCATATTTTACGTGATAATAATTACTGCGTAATCAGAAGAAAATCATGGTCTGTGTTCTTATAATGAAGCATAGGTTGGTTGCGACTTTCACTTCTGAACGATTATCCTCCTGTTCCTTGGATCAGTAGCCACTGGTCATATGATAGTTTATTGTTATACACTTATGTATCTAGAAAATTTTATAAATGATTTTTGTTGTTATTAAGCTAGAAGCTTAAAAGGAAGCCTTGAAGTAATTTTCTAAATTGGACTAAAATACCAATATTTGGTTTCAGTTGATTTCTGAAATCTTCCATCCTCCAAGAGATTGGCCTGTAATGTCCGTCGGTGTTAGCTCACCACTTTTTCTTTCCTTCTCGATTTTTGTTTCCATTATAATAAGACAAGATAAGGCTCTAATGCAAGTCGCCTTGTCTATCTTTAGCCTCTATACACACAGCATGAAACTGTGACACTGTAGCACAACGAACCAAGAAATAATAATAAAAAAGGGAAAATAGTTAGAACGATTTGGTAAAATACATGTGCGTATCTCATGTAATCAGAAGAGAGCACGATGTTCCATAGGTACTTTAAAGCAGTGTTTTATGTCTAAGTTGTAATAAGTTCGGTAATTGCAATTAATAGAGACCTCTTAAACTTGATGACAGAGCTAACTTTTAATAGCGTCAGATTAAATGACAGAGGGTATACAGCGGAGGTCGGGAGAATTCTACACTCTACTTTAAAAACCCCATATATCTATAGGACTGACGTTTAGTGTCTCATTTGAAGAAAATAAAATAATTAAAATGATCTGATGAATTTCAGTGACAGATGTAATGATGAAATAACTGAGAGTCCTTTAATTGTAAAACAGATTTTTCTTATCATGTCTTTTGAAACAATCAACACAAGATTGCATTACATTAGTTTTATACGACATCCTGAACCAAAAACTGATTTGATATTAATGTTCATAGATATTAGGTACATTGACAACCTAAGTAAAGTATTTTGTTTCTTTATTACCATACTGTTGTAAAGATTGTTATTTATGTTAAGGGCCAAGTTGGGAATGTATGATGGGACTGTTAAGCAAACTTTATTATATGGATGCGCTTTGTGAGTGTCGAATGTGAATGAAAGAGCAAAGTCAAAGATTTTAAAATGTGTCATTAAAAAGAGCTGATAGGGTGAGAAACTTGGAGATATATAGAAGAAATTAAGAAAAAAAAATTTGCGTGTTCGAAAGGATGGATCATAGGGTTTTGAGATGGTTCGGTCATGTGGAAAGAATGAATGACGGTTGGTGGGTGAAAACGTGGAATTCATAAGTGCTTGCGGAAAGAGGGGAGGAAGACCTAGAAAGTGTTGAATACATGTTATGGAAGAAGTATTGGTGGAGGGTTTCGAATATCAGGAAAGCACGAGAATGCGTGTAAGGTAAAAGGTGAATAGTTGAGGTGCATGCAAGGGAGTTTGATGTGCTTAGCTGTTAAAGAGCCTTCTGTGCAAGGGGAGAAGTAGCTAGTAGCCTATTGTGGAAGTTTTGTTGTGCTGGGCTCATGAGTGATTCAGCCGTTAAAGTATGGATGGTAATGACCGTTATGTTTGTTTTCTCTTTGGCCATCCCCTGTTATGGGAATGGCTTAATGTTAAAGAATATGTATGTGTTTTGTCAAAATGTGTCTTATTCACCTTGGAGGGGTTGTGCTAGAAGGATTTTTTTTATATTTAGGGTTAGGTTGCTAGCATTACTCATTCTTAGCCCCAGCAGATGCTGGTACCTTTTAGCTGTTGGGTGGACACGTAAGCGGAGAGATAGATATATACAGTAAATAATGCCAAAGGCATGATTTGATTGACGCACCTTACTTTCTACGGTAAACTTAGTCTATTTATTATAAAGAGATACATGGCGTTTTGACAAAAAATATTTCCTAACTTGGTCCTTTTGTGGACTAGAAAAGATTTCTTGGTCTGCACCGGAGGGAGCCTTGATAGTATCAAGTTGCTCCGTCGGTGAATTGGAACAAGGAAAAAAGAATGAAGTAACAGGGAATGGGTGAGTCGTTTTCTGATATATATATATATATATATATATATATATATATATATATATATATATATATGTATATATATGTATATGTATATGTATATATATGTATGTATATATATGTATGTATGTATGTATGTATGCAGTTTCAACGGGCAGATTGTATAGCCTATATTAACAGAAAAAAAGATTGCACTATTTTCCATATATTTTGTTAAAATACTGTACAGCAGTTAATTTGATGTTTTTATCAGTAGATAGATGATAAGAGCTGAGCTGCTTTGTAGAAATGTTAACCTGTTTTAAATGAAAAATTATTAGTATTATGATTATTGTTTTTATAATCATTACTATGCTTCCAAAAGCAAAGGTTACTTGTTGTGAATAGTTGTCCGTTTATAGATAACATTATCTTAACGAAAGGCATAACACCAAGCAAAGGCACTGAAAATACCTGTTTGAAGTGGTTGCCGAAAGGTTTTGTTTAACGGGTTGCTATGTCAGAGAGAGAGAGAGAGAGAGAGAGAGAGAGAGAGTATTTTGTAAGCTTCTGGTGGATAATACTTGGATGGATAAATGATAAGCAACGCAAATTTCTAGATTTTGTACTCTTAACATTATCTTGTCAAATGACGTTTGATTCATTATGATTTAAAATTCAGATTACTTCATAGATACGTTAACAGATCAAAAATGTTCGACTATAACCAACAAATATCATGCAGTCCTCAGCAGTACAAAGTATTGAATTTTCTGGTTTCATTACCTTGTATTTACTTTTCTACCCCGTTTGTGAAACCCCATTTATAGTACTTACAATTAAGTTTTGCTTGTGGTGGCATCCGTAAACTTAATTAAATATTATTAGCAATTAGATGACAATCTATTTATCATCTTAACCCAAGAAAAGTTACATTGCTAATCGAATGGACAAAAGAAAAACATTTGAAAGGTAATGCAATGTCATGAAATGTTGATGTTTTCATATATTGTAGTTTATATAGTGTATATGTGTGTATATATATGTATTTATATGTATATATATATATGTATATGTATATATATATATATATATATATATATATATATATATATATATATATACTATAGTATATATATATGGTATTTAGGTATATTCTTTATACCTCATTTTGAACCAGAAAGAACTATTGCTTGAAGATTGCGGTAAACTTATGTAAGTGAATTATATTTCTCATACTGTAAAGTATGTATATATTTATATATATATATATATATATATATATATATATATATATATATATATATATATATATATATATATATATATATATATATATATATATTTATATTTATATATATAGATACTGATATACACGTTGTTTTCGCTCCTGTTTCTGCACATAATTTACTGATTTATTCTATGAAGTCACTCTGGTAAAGGCTTTATTTTCACTTCAAATGTAGCTTGTGCATGTGTATTATTCCATTATTTAATCATATGCACAATGTAGTGCAATAAAGATAGCCTTTGTCTTAATTGCTTTTAGTTGAGTGAGAAGTTCAGCTGTAGGTATTTTTATGAAGTGTCCGTGCAATGTGGCAAGAGTAGAAGAAAGACTGGTTGTGCAGCTTTTTCTGTCGCAGTGGTACGTTGCTCTCTTTCTTTTATAGTTCTGGATTTGTAGTTGAAAGTCCTAGTTTTCAAATCAACAGTACTTCGAAATAATTCTCTTTTGTATTGGGAATATTTATATATATGTAATATATTATATATATATTTATATATATATAGTATATAGTATATATATATATATATATATATATATATATATATATATATATTAAACCAACATATTGTTTAATATCAATTTACTCTGCCTTGGAATAACATACACTTAAAGGGAATTATAATAATGGTAAGTACATCTGCTACTCCCAGGATTCGAACCTGGACCTTTAATTTTGATACACCAATAAACATTATACTTTGATACTCGGCTATCATGAGAGATAAAAGATAATATAATCAGTGTTGTAAATATTCTTCTCGAAATCGGGAAATGTACTTATAAACTATATCAGCCCATCTCCACTGTGATAACCAATTATTACGTCTCAAATATCTTTTAATTTCAGTGTCACTATATATTGGGAATAAATAAAACGTAAGGGGTATTATAGTTGATGAGTTCATGTGTCCCGGCTAGGATTCGATTCTGTTCCGTTGTTAAGATAACCTGAATTTGACAGGAATGTCTTGATAGCCGAAAGGTCTTAACTGACAGTCTAGCGTTGTATTTAAACCAAAAGCCGAGGTTCGAATCCTGGCCGTGGCAGATACACTTGTAAATTGTAATTCCCCCTTAGGATTAAATTATTCTCATGGCATATTAAACAATATTTATGACTTAATATTTATGAATATAAGTCAGACATGCATAAGCAATAAAAATTCACACACACTATAATATATATATATATATATATATATATATATATATATATATATATATATATATATATATATATATATATATATATATATATATATATATATATATATATATATATATTAGTACTGACAATTTCGGATCTTCATATACAATTAAGTTAGTGGCTGCCATTGGCTTCAATATCGTTTTACATTCGGGTCGAATGTTCCATTTTAATGTAATCCTATTTTTTTATATCTCGGTCACTATATTAAAAAGGGCTGTCGAAAAGGCAGACACTGATGAGAAAAATGTGAATAACAATATTCGGAAACGTTCGCACATTTGCCATATTGGCTATTTATCTTTTATGTCGCTGTTAACAGTTTAGCAAACTAATTGATAATAACAGATCCACTAACGTTTTACGAGAGTGCGGTGTAAGAGAGAATAAACCGAGAAGGGGAAATGAAGTCATTGTTGTTGTCTCTTATTTTCTGTCGCTCTCTCTTTCTGTCTATCTGTTGGGAAAATGAGTCATTTTTGTCAGTCGGGAAATGAAGTCATTTTCGGTTTCTTTGAATCTGCAGTTATATATATATATATATATATATATATATATATATATATATATATATATATATATATATATATATATATATATTTATCCATTTCTCTTGTCATGTTTGTCTATCGTTATATTTATCCTTCTAAGTCTATTTTTTTTTTTACCCTTCATTTTCCATCTACCTGATAATAAAAATCCCCACAACCTCATTTTTCTCTCTCTCTCTCTCTCTCTCTCTCTCTCTCTCTCTCTCTCTCTCTCCTAATCCTTGTGGAACAGGAGGAATATATATGGGTTATGCTTATTGAGTACCTCTTGGGGAAGCCACAGGTTTCTGCAGCGGAGAGTCAGTAATGGTTAGGGGACAATTATTAATAGAGAGAGAGAGAGAGAGAGAGAGAGAGAGAGAGAGAGAGAGAGAGAGAGAGAGAGAGAGGCACGCACCAACTATTCACTGACATTGATTCGAAATATCCAGCGCTGATAGACTCCCGGCCTCCTCACCTGGAACATCCGAACATTTGGCCGGATGCGGTTATCCGTAACAATCGCGCACTAGGGAAATTAACGGCTATTTGCATTGAAGGTGGGAGAGCTGCAGCAGCAGCGACAGCAGCAGTGGCCGATAGTTTTATCAGGGCGTCGTGGCGGTGCTGCTTCCAGCTGCTGCTATCGCTAAGTTGCTGCTTCTGCTGTTGTCACCGCCTTGCTGCGCTTTTTCGTCTCTTCCTGCTTCTTTTTTTTTTCCTCTTTGCCAAGACCTTTACTGTTTCCACTGTCTCTGGCAGAGATAAGCCACTGCTTTTGATGCTGCCATCGCCAGATTGCGCTTTTCCTGTTCCTGCTGCTGCTGCTGCTGCTGTTAATGCTGCTTATCTTCTGATAGTGAAGAGCCTTATTGCTGCTATTGCCTATGTCTCCCATACGTTATTGCTTTTCCTGCTTGTTGATGCTGTTGTTACGACTGCTTTTCTCCTTTTGGCCGTAACAGAGCTGCTAAGAGAGGCTCTGATTGGAAGCCCATTAATATTGATAAGAAACAAATGGGAAGGAATGTACAAAGCAAGGCATGGTGCCTGCTGGAGGGATCGGGTAGGCCCGACTGATAGAGTTACGGTGATTTTTAAGGCTATCCTTCACGATCAATTACCTTCTGTGATAGTAGCTTATTTGAGGGCGGAGCTGAATCACACGCACACAGACGCGCTCGCGTACACACACATACACACTCACGTATATGTGTTTGTGTGTGTGTATATATAATATATATATATATATATATATATATATATATATATATATATATATATATATATATATATATATATATATATATATATATATAGTGGTAAACTCCATATGCCATTGGGCCAAGATATTCTTTTTGCATTTTTTTTTTTTTTTTTTTTAGGTAGGCCAGGAGCGAAAGAGGCTGGCCCTTGCTGGAATCTCGGAGATTATCGTCCAGACCGTAAATGATGTTGCATACTGTAAAGAAGTTAGGAGCAAGATATTCTTATCGCTGGATTATATATATATATATATATATATATATATATATATATATATATATATATATATATATATATATATGTAACTATGTACTGTAATAGCCATAATGCCTCTTAACTTCTCAATTCTTCGCTTTTTGGATACCTTGTCACCACAAAGCCTTAAGATCCAAGTGCAAGAAATTGAAGTGGTTGTGGTGTGGCTATTACAATTACATATGTATCCGGTAAAAGTAACCAGTAGATTCTACATGCAATATATATATATATATATATATGTGGCTATATACATATATATATATATATATATATAATATATATATATATTATTATATATGTGTGTGTGTGTGTATGTATATACACACATATATATGTATACATTAATATATATGTATATATATATATATATATATATATATATATATATATATATATATATGTATATTATATATATATATATATATATATATATATATATATATATATATATTATATTATATATATATATATATATATAGCAAAAGACAATGGTAGATATGCAACCTAATACCTCTTTCTCCCCAGAAACTGTTAAAGAAAAATGGAAGATGGCTGAGGCTTAACCACTGAGGAATCGATAGAACTGCCTTTCAAAGGAAGGTAGGTTATGAATCAGAAAAAGTGAACCAGAAAGAGAATTCTAAGACTTGACAGTTGAAGGGAAGAAACAGTAGCTAAACCATGTAATAGTAGATTGCAGCTTTTCATGTCGAAAATGTCGGAAAAGTTGTTTTGCGACAGTTTGAGAGGTGCTGAAATTTACCCCTGAATGTCAGCAGAGCAGTGACCAACATCGTGCCTATAAAAAAGAGAAAAGTCTCATGGTGCAGAAGGAGAGGATCAAGAGATGAGGAGAGAGCGAGATCACTGACCAAACTTACTCTAGATTCAGTCCCCTGGAGGAGTAAAACAGGATTAGAAGCATCATAAAACAGGGATGAATAAATTCAACAGAAATATTAGATAATAAATGATGGAATTTACTACATCTAAACGATGGATTTCAATTCTTTTAGAGTCGCAGTTATCAGTCTAAACATCTTGATATCTTATGCAAGGTAAAAGTAACCAGGAAACAGGAAATATTTATAGAAGTGAAAGGTTCAGGTAAAGTGAAGAACTGGATGGAAGACGACACAGCGAATTATCTAAGTCATGGTACCTCTAGTTAGATAAGCTCACAAGATCAGGTTTCAGAGATATGGTAAGGAGTTTGTGATTGGGTGTGGGCAAGAGAAGAGCGCTTGGTGGTGAAGTGGTAATACGGTGGGTTAAGTTGTTAGCAAAAGATTGGATAGCAGAAGCATTAGATTAGAGAAAGGTAATGAAAGTGTGGAGAAAAACCATAGGTGAAAGAACAGAACCCTAAGGACTACCAAAAGTGATAAGGAAGGGGACAGATTTTCCAGAAACAACAACAAATATAAAGCAATTGAATAAAAATAAAACTGGAAATAAGTTTACAGATGGAATGGAAGGAACTCACTAGCAAGAAGTTTAACTAAAATTATTATTGTGTATTATTATTATTATTATTATTATTATTATTATTATTATTATTATTATTATTATTATTCAGTGGATGAACCCTATTCATAAAAGTAAGTTCTTCTTAGGAGGGGTGGGTGAAGTTCTCGGGTAGCACGCTGTTGACCCAGCGTTCGACTCTCCGACCGGCCAGTGAAGAATTAATTTCTGGTGATAGAAATTCATTTCTCGTCATAATGTGGTTCGGATTCCACAATAAGCTGTAGGTCCAGTTGCTAGGTGGTAACCAGTTGGTTCTTAGCCACGTAAAATAAATCTAATCCTTCGGGCCAGCCTAGGAGAGCTGTTAATCAGCTCAGTGGTCTAGTTAAACTAAGATATCCTTAACTTATTCATTAAAGTACTCGGAGATGTCTAAGGCAATAACAAAATTTGATTCCCTGTTGTACCACAAAGATAATACACATTGACTTATGGAGTACATACATGCAAGTGATCTCTTCGGTAGGAAGGAGTTGGAATCAAAGAGTTTAAGAACGTTTGAAGTAAGTAAAAAAGTTTAAAATGCTTCAGCAAAATAGAAATTAATACAACAGATCAGTAGCTAGAAAGATTAGCGCAGTCCCTCTATGCTGGAATTAGTTTGAGCACAATACGTTTCCCAGGGGAAGAATTAGGGCAGGATTGGACCATCAGGCAATAAATGTCAAAGTACCATGGTCAGTTCACCAGGATAACAAGCCATAGATCCATCAGGATGACAGAAAGGAAATAGGTTACATTCGTACAGCATTTTCTTGTAGATATAAAAGAAACATCAGTAGCAGAAGTTTATAATGTCTCATGCACCTGTTCTCTTGACCTGATGGATGAGGAACAGTCAAGCCTAGAAAGTTACCACTGAAGGTGAGACATACACCTCAGTTACCGTGGATAAAACTTCACCGACATAAAGGACCATGAGCCCAGGGCACTTTTCGGTTATCCGAGTAACAATCCCTCATGGAAAGTCACAGATGAAGTCCCTTAGGCTATGTCAGCCTACCAAGAACTCAGTGTAATAAAGCTGACACTGTCTGAAGGGGATCAGGTGTTGGAGAGATGAAGGCTGAAGTAATGGGAATAACAGTGATCCACAGATGCAAGCAGGAAGAATTTTCTTCAAGGTTTTGAGTTTGATATGAGAATCCATCAAGAACGATGGATGCATGGCCATGACGACCAGGGAGATGTGGGATCGGGTTATTTTTTCTCTATAACCTGTAAAGATATACATAGTATTTTTTTATGCACTTCACGAGATTAAGCTTTTTCATTTTTGAGTAAAATTATTTTTTAGATCTCACATGTTTTTTACTTCCATTATATTTTATATTGATCTTAAATTTTCTAGCTGCATACTTGTACAACTCGTAATATCATCGTGAAACTGGAATTAATTGTTACAGGATGATTTGCTACAGAGTGGAAAAGGAGTAAATAAGAATCAAAACAAATAGTGATTTATTGGAATTCCGTTATTAATGGTATTAGTATTTACTATAACTGTATTAGGGCGATACTGATATGCTGATGTTCAATTAGTAATGAATGCTTTATTTATACAAATCTCAGGTGGAAGATGTGCTGTTGTCGAATCTACTGCTTTGGAAGTCTTTCATTGCCTCTAAGATTATGCACTCATATTTCTTCTCATAAGACTAGTTTATCAACTTCACTGGTTAAATCTCACTAAATGCACCCATTCTTGATACATGTTTTCGTAAATGTTCTTTACTTATCCTCCTTCTATATCTTGCATGGGTCACAAGTGGATATACTGTACACATTATCCCCTAAGTAGTTATCAGAATCTGTTAAGTTAGTGTATATGTAAAGGACAATATATCTTGAAAGCACGTGCTTTAAATTCTCTGATACTACAATTCAATTGTTTTCGCTTCTGTTTCGGTAATCTTATTTTTTTATTCTCATGATTTTTACCCTTTTCTCTCTTTGTCCTGTGCTGCCTAGTCAGGTAATAAAACTACTGTCAACTGGACAAGTGCAGGTTATACAAGTTCAAGAAAGCGTTAAAAGGAAGATAATAAAATTTGACTCGAATACTTTATGGATAAATCAATCCGTGGTGTAAAGTTCAACTTGACTGACCTTTGAGCAGCTCTCCACTAAATGTTATCAAATACTAATATTAACTGACATTTTGTATAGATCGCATTCGTTGTAATTACGAACTGAACTCGGATTTTGGAATCGTTTGCTTTGACTCTTAAGATATCCGCAGTAAGATATATCTTCCTCTTAATATGATTATTAGGAAATGTTTCGATTAGCATTATACGAACCTTTGAGATACATCTCCTTTGACTGTCCTTTAAAAAGACTGTGTTACTGCGAGGAATACTTATTATTATTATATGATTTGGTTAAACACATGTTTATAAACACAGAGGAGGGTTGAAAAGAAAGGGCTTAACCTCGCAGAAAGTGGTTGACTTCCTCCTCGAAGGAGAGTTTGCAAAGGTCAGGGAAACTGAGACATGTGATTGGTCTTGTTTTGAATCCCACGTTACTTTTAGGGCATCATTAATCATAGACACTAGTTCCTCAGTACGTTTGAGCGCACTGTAGTTCAGTAATCGTTTATATAACTTTTTCTGTCCACTTGGCAAACAAAATTTTAAAATCTGTATCATTTTGATATCAATGAAATAATTCAACCAAGTTTACAAAAATTATCCGTTCTTCACATGGTAGTTATGTAAATATCAAACGAATGGTATCTCGTGAAGACACACCAAAGTTTACAGATCCCTGAGTTTATAGGTTTAGTAAGGTTGTTTTGGTAAACTACTTATTTACATATTTTGGTTTAAGTAATACGCTTTATGTTAACCGTTTACACTTATTTTTATTATGATTTGTTAAAGTCAAAATTTGGCAGTGTAGTATTTTCTTCTACTATTTCTTTGGCCATACTCTGTTTGTGTCCTTTTGGCGGACCTTCTTTCGCATGTGGACTCATTTATTAATATTTGGTTTTACTTATTTATGTCTGATTAATTTACCCAGATCGATTCTCACCTTGACAGCATTAAGGGCAAAATTTACATTACATATCAGACATCGATTAGTGCTTATGCCGAACGACTTCATTTCCACGAACCCCCTGTATATATAATCTATTGCTGTCAACAAAGGAACCAACATTCCAGATGTTCGCTTTGGGAACGGAGGAACGTTCAAAATATAATTGTCCTCTCTTGGTTAGTCGTAAAGCTACGGGTGAGGCGGAGGGAAAAGGTTTCTTAATATTTCTGCAAGTAAGTCCGTAAAAGCTCTTTATATTGCTCATCCATATTCAACACGGTAATCCTCCACCCCAAACTGATATATACTTTTCAATCAATGGGGATTAGCGCCATCCTCACCCCTTTCATATGGCGCTTACATATTCATTGGCTCTTTCAATACTTCCCTCCCCTCCCCTCCCCTCCTTCGGGGCCCTGTACCGGCTGCCAAGGAGTGCCACTCCGTCTCCTAATGCTTCCTTTAACAAAACGGACAAAGTATGATACATTTAGCCTTTTATCGCGCTCTCGGGGCCATCCTTCTTCGGAGCTATTCTATGAACGATGTTCAGTTTAAGAGGTTTTTTTTATTTATATACTCTTAAATTGGATGCTGCTACTCTTATCTCCATTTGCTATGAAATATGAGACAGCATCCCGTTCGCTTCGTCTTAATGTTTTATGTAATATAAAGTGACATCCATTTACTTTCGTTCTCCGTAATTTATTGCTGTTGCTCCTCTGTTGCTGCATGTTAGCGTCTTAAAGATTCCAGCTCTTGCCTTTGTAATTCAGCTATTCATGATTATTCGTAATAAGATTACAAAAATTTAAATACATATTGTAGTAATTTTTATTGACTTAGTAAACTGTATATGCAAACTCTTTCATACTAACGTACATATATATATATATATATATATATATATATATATATATATATATATATATATATATATATATATATATATATAGTATATATGTATATATATATATATATATATATATATATAATGATATATATAATGTGTGGTATTACTTTTTATTCGCAATGAACAAAATTTACTGCAAAGTCATGCAGTACTTGGGTGTTTTTACATGCATGTTATGCTTGTCTGAATGCGTCCTTATACTTATGCACTTACAAACTTGGATGACATTCTGAAGTGCATTATTTATATGCGAACTTGTTCAGGCACGCGGTTCCCTGTGTATATTTACATATATATAAAAATTTGAAAGCTTTTACAGACTTGAACATAACTTTGAAAGCGCCAAAAACTTTTAGTGTTTTTCATTGTATGATGTTATGATTCCGGTGGTAACTTTTCGGGTATTTTTACTTTTTTATGAGCATGTAACAAGATTAAAAGTTTCCTGTATACACTAGGAATTAAAGAAGTTAAAATTTCATGTTTCTGTCTCTTTAACATTGTTGTTCCTTTTATCTGCGATAGTTTACCCCTGAAGGCAGTTTATGAACGCAAATATCAGCTGCCTACCTGTACTCATGAATCCATTATATTTTTTCTTGCAGTCTTTTATGTTAAGTAGAACATTTAAGTTAATGAAATAACTTGGCATTTTTAGGCTGTACCTTAAGAGTGTATGCAGTATGATGAATGACTGTTTCAGTGAAGAACGCGTAGCTGATAGGTATGACAACTCTCTAACCTTTGAAAGCCTACCGGCCGGCATCTTATAAAACGACCTCTTGCTAACAAGAAGCCCTTGGCGCAGTAGGACTCCTTATCGTACTTCTAGCGAACAATCTTGGCTACTAGGTAATGCATTATTCATCGTTATTTCAGAAGACGAACCTTTTTTGAGACTTTCCGGTGCGAGGAGGGGCCAGATGATAGCTGAGGAAGGGGGCGAGTTGGGGGGAGGTGCTTCACCCTTTCATACATCGTCACATATTCAACATCCCCCTTCATCGCTCCTTACCAAATAATAGCCTCCAAGGGGAAAGGGAGTACGTCAGGTGGTTGGAACAGCTGCTGCTTAGCTGTTCCTGGGACCACTCTCCCTCATGTTTTATTCGCCGCAACCTTCCATTCTCCTTCCGCACCCCCTAAAACCCACTCTCCTTCTCTCCTGTGAAGGAAGTAGGGACGTGGGGGTTGGGGGGATTGTGGTGGGGCTCGGGGTAGGGGCAATAATCGAGCTGAGCTATGCATCATTCATGACAGATATCAGAAACTCTCTCTTAAACGGATTTATTGAAAACCGATCGCTTACCTTTGGGAAAATCTATCACAAAATGTTATCAGTAAGGATAGGTTCTTGGCCACTGGGTTCCCACGTGACCTGCCTCTAAGTTCTTGGTTTATGCGAGCCATTTGATCAGTTATTGACAATTATTATTTTACTTGCGTTAAATACGTGAAGCAAAGGGGATTCTTTATTTTTTGGCTTTATTTCTAGTATTGATACCAACAAATTATTCGTTTCTTGGCGTCAGTCTTTTAAGTAACTGGCCATTTTTTGTCTACTGTTTTACACTCAGTAATAATTTCTCTATTTTTTGGAGCAATGTAAACCTACTTATGTCCTAAGGAGCACGTAACACATGGGTGATGGGAGTCCAATACCTTGTCCATGCGTCAGCGCGTCTATATTTCTTTCATTAAAGCATGCTCTTCTCGCACTGAATATCTTTGAGGTTAAGAGATTAAACAGAATATCCATATACCTTCTCATCCATTTTCAGACCACTTATACTGTGTTAGTAGCCTACTTCCATGGAGTCCCACGTATTTTTTGTCTGAGCCAGGTAAGGACATTATGGCCCCCTTCTCTTCGGGTTCTGCATGTAAAAAAGGTTACTGAGTACTCACCGCAGCAAATGCAGGTTTTCCAAGGGTGTCTCTGATAGAAACAAAGCTCCAAACACAAACACTACACTTGCTTTGTCTTAAGTTTCGATCTCGTGCTATTTAAAGTGCATTTGTGGTAGCAGCCGCCTGACATCAAATGAAAAAGAGCTGCCTTTTGATGAGGGTAGTATGTATTTCGATCATTTTCAGATGTTCCCATGTTTCAGTCATCAGTCATAGTACCCTTTAGCAATGTTTAATTTTGAACTGAACTGTTTGTCATAGACTTGCTAGATGAAGTTATTTTTGTGGAACTCAGCGTTGGTTTAAGTAACTCAGGGAATATAGAATTTTTGTCATTAGCATTAAAAGTGTTATTAAAGCTTATTCAATGTTGGAATTTATGTGTTTTTGTAAGTTTTAGCGTGTTTCTTTACCTTAGGGTGTGGTAGATCATGCTAATATTTAAAATAATCATAATCATACACATTTAAAGGAAGTTTCTCTCTCTCTCTCTCTCTCTCTCTCTCTCTCTCTCTCTCTCTCTCTCTCTCTCTCTCTCTCTCTCTCTCTCTTTCTCGTTATACGAATAATTATAAAGGGCACCGTAGGAAATTTCATGTGCACTGCTTCCAGACGAAAAAACTCTCACACATAATAAAGCACAGAAGAGTAATTGAAGGTTAGGAGGAATATTACGTTAGTACTTCATTTAAACACGACGTCTGTTCTGTCCGATCATTGTTCCTGTAAAAATACGATATATTTTTCCTTTCAGAAGCGATTCAAAAGGTCAAAGCAATTTTCCCAGGAGCGTTACACGTTGCGCATATTTTAGAATGGAGATGCTGATGCGAGATCAGAAACAAAGTTTTTACTTAGTTTTATTTATGGCATATCTAAAGATACTTGAGATTACCCACGAAATTCAGAAATATAATTTAGATTGCTCTTCAGCGCCGTAGAATCGCTCTAATTACATGCAGAAAGAGGAGTGTTTTTACTTATCAACAGAAAAATGTGAATGATTAGTTTTAATGAACAGCCAATTTCTTAAGTAACCAAAACTACTATGAAAATTATTTTTACTGTGAAAATTTTGAATTATTCCGCTTTCACGTACAAAAATGTGATGGATTTCTTTTTATATAAAGTACCTTTCTTTTGATTGCATTATAGGCCTCTCATGAAGCAGCATGTCAAATGACGTCAGTGTTTATAAAATCTTAAATAATTAAATGATGCTTGGAAAAATTAATTCAAATTAAGAAAAACCATGAGGCTGAATTACCACTGAATAATCTTTTTGCAGACGTATGCAGTATTATGCACCGCTTCCTGTACTAAACATATGATTAAAACAAGCGTGCACGTATATTCTCTTATTATATAAGTTTTAGTAGATAGAGAGAGAGAGAGAGAGAGAGAGAGAGAGAGAGAGCATGTTTCTAAGTTTGTTTCTGAGTCAGGAAAGTATATTTCAAAACAAAACAGTTGCCAAGCTTGTATGACGTGGATCCTAAGAGTGAAACATAACTAACCTCTGAGTGAATTCAGACAATTATCTCGTGATGGTATTTTTTTTTTTTTACTTTTGTTGCTGATGCGTTTTAATAAAAGTAAAAAACCTTTTCAGGTTAAAGAAGGTAGCTTTAGAGAAGCTGGGCGGGTATCATTGTCTCATTTACCCTCTAACTGCTGAAGGAAAGAAATTCTTTATTCCGAAGCTTCTAATTCAAAGTATCTTTTGAAACAATGGTAAAGCCCTCATCCATCGCTTATCTAACCCCCTTTCCCTTTTGTCATGCAAAGACTTTGTTCTTATTGGATAGCTATGCTACAAGTTTTTAACGCTTCATAAAACTGTTCTTCCTCTCTTGTCGACCTTATTACTATTACACCATTGTTGTTATTACTATTATCTTCATCACCGATGCTTTTGAAGTTCTTTTTACACACCTGAGATTTTTACGAAAATGTCTCGAGATCATTAAGTTGCGTAACTGTTACATACGGGTATC
>NC_089753.1:16529474-16589474 GCF_040412425.1 Macrobrachium rosenbergii
GTTGGGGATTTCAAAAAATTGTACCCCAATACAGGTAATCCCATATACTTAGTTGACTGTGTTATGAATTTTATGTGTAAATGTATGTTCACACAGTTTACTGTTTATTTTTTTGTGCATTTATGAATACTTTTCACAAATAAACCGTAAATTTTGTTCCTGCATCTCTGGTGTGCTACGTATTTTTATGTAAGAAACGAGTGGCTATAAAATTGTGCGTGTGTTTGTGTGTGCGTGAGAGAGAGAGAGAGAGAGAGAGAGAGAGAGAGAGAGAGAGAGAGAGAGAGAGAGAGTCCAGATTTTTTATATTTACGCTGAAGCCAAGTTCGGAAACAGGACCTTTTCTTTTTGTGATCAGTTAAGAATAACATATTTTAAGTCTGCAGGAGAGAGAGAGAGAGAGAGAAAGAGAGAGAAAAGGTAAAGCGGTAAAAGCGATATGAAAGTGTAAGAATACGAAATCACAAATAAATCTAGGTAGATGTAGCTGAAATAAAAACTGCGACACAGAGAGAGAGAGAGAGAGAGAGAGAGAGAGAGAGAGATAAGGAACAGATGTATATAATCTCATGGTATTTATGATCACAGCTACATCTCTCTCTCGTGTCCCGTGTGCTTCTGATGGTTTTCGACCCACTCATTTTCTCGACGTTTCCTCCGATTATCGCCACATTTCATTACCGCCAAAACCTTTTCCTTTTATTTTCCTAACTTTTTCCACCTGTAATCCGACTGTTTGGGAAGTAGCGAAATGGCACAAGAATGCAGTGATATGTTGCCTCCTTGTTTAGTTCCCAGGACGTCAAACTTTCTGACTATCTCGCCTTAGAGGACGATAATTGTCGTCGTAAACATTGCCCAGATGATATTTTGCATAGTTTGGGACATTTTCTCAAATTCTTCGGTGTAATTTTTCTGGAGTTTGGTCATTTTGCGATGACGCGTCATACTTATAAAAAATATATATGACTGCCGGGAGTCTTTTAATTATACATACTAAATTTCTAATTACATACTATAAATACCAAGCTGCACCGTGAGAGTGCAATTACTGACTTCTCCAGGTCTCCCACAGGAGTGAATGTAGTTGTAATTGATCAAAGAAAAGGTTCATCTGACACTTACGGAGCATTGCATCACACTGAGGGATACATAACCCTTCTCTAAACGCTTCTCTTTTCCGTCATTTATGAAGACCTTTCCTTTCTCACTGGGTTCTCGACCTTGCAATCGGCCCGCCTGTGCCTAGATGACGCGCGCTCTCACGCACAGATATTAATATATATATATATATATATATATATATATATATATATATATATATATATATATATATATATATATATATATATATACATACATATATATATATATATATATATATATATATATATATATCTTATTTTAACGTGCTTGTTTTCCCATTTGTATGGGGTAAGCACGATGCCTCTTTGAAGGACTTTGATTTGGCTTTTGGGTAGACTGTAGTCTCGATCGGCTGCCCTGCCTGTCATCGCTTAGACCCCGGTAGCGTACGTACATACATTGTACCAGTCACCAGCGCCTTTTCTCCCAGCAGCGAGGAGTCGTTGCGCGGTTAGGTCGACAGTCGAGACGTGTGAGGTGTCTGTTATGTTTTTAGATGTTGGAGTAGCTTTGTTTGTGTGTGTAGTAGTCTGTTACACCCATTTGGTTTTAAGCAAACCTATCCTTTGATTACATACATAATCCTGGGGTGTCTACACGGATAGCAAAGTGTCCGCCTTTCTGACCAGTCGGCTGCGGATTTGAAGCCCCGACACAGACCTCTAACCGACCTGGCCATGACGCTCCTATATATAAGTGATTATTACTATCCTAATTATAACTGCGGCCAATGATCCTGGAGGTTTTATTATCATGGCCCAGGAGCCAACCGGTTAGCAGTGCGGTCGACTTCATAACGATGGTTTTCCATGGCACTATAACGGAATATTCAGACTCGTAGAGGAAGTTCAAAAATGAATATTTTGACGTCATCTGTAATATAAATATAAATAGTAAACATTAAAAAGTAATTTAAAAAAGATAAAGATAAAAACGAAAAAGGGGTTATCCATAAACATATATGAGGGAATGTCATCTTTTTATATGCTGTATATGTAATATATATATATATATATATATATATATATATATATATATATATATATATATATATATATACATACATACATAAATATATGTATATATACATACATACATGCATACAATTCAAATGGTCATAATCATTCTTGGTTTATCAATAGAGGACCATTTTCTATTCCGGAACAAAAAAGAGCAATGCAGACACTTAAATCCATACTATGTGATAAGTTACCTTGAAGCCAGGGTTGACAAAGTCAAGGCGCCAGTATTCTCACCCCAAAATTTACGTTATGAAAACTGCAGTAGTAAGACCTCCGAGAGGCCCGTTTAAAAGAGAGGGGGATCGGTTTTATCTTCTGTTTAAGTTAAAGTGAAGCTTTGCTCATCAAAGTTTGTCCGGCATGTGTCTGAGTTTACGTATATATGTCTGTTAGTTTGGTAACTCGCACATTTTCACATTTTTCATCTGACACAAATCATCTGATGGTAAAATGGTTTCAAGTTTGGTCAGATTGCGGGTCTGCACCTTGTTCTAAATGGAGATCATTGTGAATACTGTGCAATGCGCATAAATGTCACTTGCATAGGTCTGGAAAAGTGCAGAACCTATATAGTAGAGTGCTTGAATTTATTCAAAATCAAAGGGAAGCCTGACATATAAGCCACAGTGAATTCTTTCGTTGTGACTGTAATTATTGTTGTAAAATTACTGTTTGTTTATTTCTACTGACGACAGTATTACTGATACATATTGCTTTAAAACTTTCTTATTCGAATATTTATAGTTACCATTCGTGTTTGTTTTGCACTGTTATTGAATAACTACAGTCTTGTATATACGAGTATTGAATATTGCCCTGGGAGAAGTAGCCGTAAAGTTTTGATATTTTTAATTTCTTTTATATTATTTTCACTTAATTGCTATAATATCAACGCTACTTCATTTCTCATCTTTCAATACTTCAGTTATTGAACTTGTTACGAAATAAATTTCACTATTCATGATAATATGCAAGGAATTATGGGGGTTATAAAGGTATCGTTTCTACAAAATTTTGATAACCTGGATAGATGATTAGTATCATGGGCCAGGTGCCATTACCACATGAAGTACGGAGACCGTTGCTGAAACTTGTAACAGGCCTGAGGAGTCTAGCAGGAGTGTCAGTGGGTGGCTGCGAAACCCGAAAAGCCAACTGAATGAGTTATGGTGTCTGTGGTCATTTTAAGAAAACGGATTAGCTCTCTTTATAATGTCAGAAGACGCAGTTGGTCACCTGTTGACTAAGTTCTCTCTCTCTCCAGCTCTCCTCCTAAGTTAGATGTCGAACCATTCCATAATACGATAACAGATCATTGTTTAATCACCCATTCAGCATCCCGTCGAACATCTTGATCAGCGCAGCCATCGATGTGGCGCCGGGCAAGGTACACTGGGTCCAGCCGGCTAGGCGCATAAGGCTCAGTGTCGCTTGCCCGTCAGTGAACGCACGTGTCCGATTCCCACGTGTCTCGGGGAGTGGACATCGTTCTGGAATTGCTATGTGAATAGGGGATTAAGCCGTTATGGGAATGTGATCATGTGAATATGAGCTTAGCTGAGCGTTTGGATGTTTGATTTTGTCATTAAGTCTGGTTCCTCTCCCCTTCCCCCTATTGTTCACTTAGGCTTCTTTCTTTCTCTCTTGCATGGCCTCTCGAAAACAAAGCTCCCTTAACCTTTGCTTCCCGTTTTATTTTGCCATTAGGTAAATTCACAAAGACATCGTGAAAACATTTAGTTTTATCTTTCTGACGAATTAGTAAAGAGTCATTTTAGTCAATGTAAAAGTTCTTTGCATATCAGACATTATTCACGTGACGAGGAACTCGTTAAATGCTTTCTTCACGGCGCGATAAAAGCATTTTAGTTTATAGTATAATAAATGATAAGTGATAGATTAAACTCTACAGTCAACACGATAAGTTAACTTCCTTTTCTAATATTACAAATGACAGAATATTGTAATCAGAGTAGACGTCTAAAAGGTGATCATTAGATAAAAGGGTAATTGGCATTTTATTATTATTATTATTATTATTATTATTCGAAATCAAACAGTTAAAAGGAAAACTCAAGCTAATCTAATGACCTTGAATCATAGGTTATTCAATATTTGACCTTGGATTAGCGGAAAACTGTGGCCCCTAACGCAAAAATTTCTGAAAGTCCATTTTTATAAGAGAGAAAGTTTATCTGTTGCTTGCTCGTCGTCAATAGTCAAAATTTGCCTTTCTAATTTGGTCGCGTTTGCAAAAAAAATAATTAATTCTGAAAGATATTTCCGTTCTTTGATGTTAAATGTGGCGGAGAAAAGTGCGACTGTCGAACGGCGCATTGTAAAATCTAACCCTTTATGCTGTTCTTAGAATTTGCATATTAGAATTTGCTCATTTGTCTTATCAGTTAATCATATTGACGTATTTCAAGGCATAGGAAGCATCCTGTTTTTTTCCTCCCTTTGCCATTCTACCGGAAACACTTTTGTTCTTCAGTGGAAATTGTATTTTGCCTTTTAAAGTTGGTAGTTATACTTACTGCCAGTACAGATGATAATTTTAGTTATTTTCTTGATTGTCATTGTGTCTTACGTATAATGGATGGCTTATTCTAAAATTATATATTTTTTCTTTAGATTCTAATATTTACTTGATTTTTTTGCTTTACTAAATATTCGTTTACTTTTTTTCATTCTGTTTGCATATTTTATGGTTAGCCACATATTACGTTTCAATATCTGTCTGCTTAGCGTCATTTGCTTTCTGAGGTTATTCATTTGTTTGCTTTATAAAAATATTTATTTGTTAATATGTTGTATTATCCAAATTTATGATTAATCACTCTAGACTTTAAATGTATGTTTACTATGTTTACCTAATGACTGTTAGATAAGTTATTGTTGCACATGTTTACATATACTTTTCAATGTGTTTATCCACATGTTTGCTTACATAGTTATTCATTATCTTTTTGTGCAATAAGAGAAACGCAGTGGTAGCCAGCTGAGCAATTTTGGCGAAAGAGTCATTTCCGTGTAAAAGGTAAAAGGTTAGATGCCTAACATGAGAGAGAGAGAGAGAGAGAGAGAGAGAGAGAGAGAGAGAGAGAGAGAGAGAGAGAGAGAGATCAATAAGGGGTGTGCATATTAATTGGAAACAGATGGTTGTAACGGATATTTCCAGGCAATAACAACGGAAGAGGTCATTGCGGAAACAAATGTAAGGCATCCTATCCTCCACTTCCTCTTCTTTTATCTCTTTCATCTCTTTCCATATTTTCTCTTACTCCTTATTTTTTCTGCTGTTTCTTCCTTCTTCTACAATACCTTCGCCCTTTCTCTGGCTCTCTTCCTATTTCTCCTCTGCCTCTTCAATCTCCTCTTTCTTTGCATTTTCCTCTTGTCTCCTAATGATCTCTCTTCATTGTCCTATGCCTCTTTTATCTTTTCGTTTGATATTCCTCCTTCTAGGGTTTATCTTCTTATCCTATCCGCCAACTATACCTCTTGGCTTTTTATTTTGTAATTTATTTGTCTTCTAGGAATTTCCCCTTTTTCTTTTTTACCTCATTTTCCTCAATTCTTCTCCTCCGTTACCTCATTATTTTTGTCACTTTTAGTTTTTGTAAAAGAAAACTATTGTGCCGGCTTTGTCTGTCCGTCTGCACTGTATTCTGCCCGCACTTTATTCTGTCCGCACTTTTTCTGTCCGCCCTCAAATCTTAAAAGCTACTGAGGCTAGAGGGCTGTAATTGGCATGTTGATCATCCACTCTCCAATCATCAAATGTACCAAATTGCAGCTCTCTAACCTCAGTAGTTATTTTATTTTAGGTTGAAGTCAGCCATAACCGTGCTTTTGGCAACGATATAGGATAGGCCACCATCGGGCCGTGGTTAAAGTTTCATGGGTTGTGGGTCATACAGCATTACACCGAGGCCACCGAAAGATAGGTTTATTTTCGGTGACCTTGATTATACGTTGTGGCGGTTGTAGAGAAAACTCGATTGCGCCGAAGAAACCTCGGCGCATTTTTTACTTGTTTTTTCTTGTCCTTATCCCCATGCTTCTCTTCCTTTCTAGATTTAACGCCATACACTTTCTATCCCATTTCTAATACGTCTCCTTTCCTCCAAGTAGCCATTTTCTTCCTCTTTTATCTCCTACTCCACCTCTTTTTCTCTTTCTCCTCTTACGTCTCCTTTTCCTTCAGCATTTCACACCTTTATCACATTCTAAACCATGAAGCGAAACCTGCCTAATCCTCGTGGACAGCAAAGACTTGAAGTTATTTACTAATGTTGCGAAATAGTTATTGGTCTCAATATCGGGTATATCATTATTACATAAACAATATGAAAGGTTAACGAGACCTCTAAGTCACATATTTCGGTTCTCAAACAGCTCGCCCAAATGATTGGTTCCGGAGGAAAAGGCAAAACCAGAAGTAAGGTAAAGTGATAAGAAGTTAGACGCCTATGCGGGAAGAGATCGAAGAAAATAGAAAAGTAAAAGACAGAAAGTAACGCATATTGTGATCAAAGAAATGCTACAAAGAACAGTATAACTACTGCCTGCAGTCAGCCGCTCTTACAATGTTTGTTTGTGACTGTGCGTATGTACCGGGCAGAAACATTCATGCATGTTTATTTCTTACGTCCCTACAAACGACGAGTACATATGAAACAGTAATGAAACCACCCATGCAGACCATTTGCTCTATAACGTCCTTCATTAGTAAATTTGATTTGGTTAAAAACGTCATCTTTGCCCCCTTCATCTGTTACGGGTTTAAATTCCCCTAGAAATGGCGTGAAAACGAGAATAAATTAATTCACATTTTCCATTTCGGAATTTTAATATCTCGAGCAGTTGACGTAAAGTTATTTCACTTTGTCGCGTCTTTCATTGCAATTCAATTCTCCGGTCAGTGATAATAATAACGATGTTTTTCTCCGTCAGAACTTTCATTTCGGAAATTAAGCTCTCTTTTGTTAAAAAAATTCATTTTAATGTGTTACTTTTCCCATTTCATAATTTAATTCCTTAGCGATATTTTGAAAAATTTGTATTTTTCCCGCCAGTCACGATTGTATCAGCTAAAAAAAAAAAAAAAGCAAGACGCAGAAGAACAGGAGCCACGACTGCATCATTATTATTATTTCCGATAGGAAGAAGGCCAAAAGTACCATAGCTGCGGTCTTTTTAAAAGTAAGACAGAAGAAAATAAAACGGGACGTCTTTCCTCTACACTTATGGTGTGGTTCTCATTAAGGAGATTAGGTTTATTATACCGAACTGACCTGCAACATCTGTGATTAATTGCTGATGATTTGAAGTCATAATTGCCGTGGCTTAATGATTTTTGACATTTTGCGTATTATCTAAACCCCCCAAATATCTCTATTTTTAACTTGTTAAATGGCTTCAAAAACGATTTTAAATATGGCCATCATATTAAGGGTAGAAATAAATTGCCGTCACAGCTAAATAGCAATAAATTATTCAGTTGGTTCCTTGAATTTTTTCGTCTTGGTAGCCATGCGAAGAGGTTTTGAATTTGTGATCAATAATTATTTCTAAAATTAATGTCACAAGTTAAATCGATGAATTAGTTGATTATTTATGACCTTGTTAGACACAGGAAGATATTTTTCAATCAATATTTAATTTAAATAAAGTGGCTTCAAAAGTTTACATCGTCAAGTCCCTTAGTTATTTTCTTCAATTTATCAGCTTAAGCAGTTGAGGATATTATATTAGATATGTTATTTAATTTGGATGCTATAAGCTCTCTCTTTAAGTTTGTAACATTAAATCGGTATATAGCTAACTGATTTTGTTTATCACTTTGTTGGGCAGACGAGGAGATTATCTGAAATCGACTGCTTTATGGACTTACATTTACATGCTGCAAAATTAGTCAGTGCATTACAGTGTCATATTTTAAGATGACAAGAATATCATGTATTTATAAACTTTGGTGACTGCAAAGAATGAAGTCTGTAACCTTTATTTCCTATGACCCTTCTGCCCTTAAAATCAGAAGACTTCGTTTGAGAGATTCGTGAACATTTCGCCTCCATTATTGTAGCTGATGCATCAGATGTAATTCGGGACTAACTAGTTTCTTGATTGGTAGTTACATTAATAATCCTTCTTTCCTGTTAGCAACGGTAGCTGAGAGAAGAGTGGGGCCGCTCCTCATGCAACATGGCTAGTATTTTCACGGAATAACTGAATGCTAAACCAACTAATTTGCATGTTTTGTCCGGAACGCGTCGAAATTAAAATGACTTGTCGGAATATTTCAAAGGATTTGGTGTGGTTGATTTCCAGGGACGAATGCAGGATAATGAGCATTGACTATATGAAGAAGAAGAGCAGATAATGGAAGGATAGTTTTATTCTACTGAATGACGAACAGGTGGTGCCCGTAATTTGTCATGACACCTGTCATTAGAAGGTCATAGTGTTTGAGTGAGATGCATTGCTCAGTAGTCATTTCGGTAACAGCCCTTAATGGAAGGTACATTTTCGATTTTTTTCTGACCATATTAATAATTTATTTTCTTATTTCTTGAGCATTTATTAATTTTTCACAATTTTTCTGTTTTATGGAAGTAAGTACCTTGCATTTTGAATAATGATAACAGTAATAATATTTCATGGGACATGAATAAATCATGAGCATTTTTTTTATATTTTGGAGGCATTGAGGGGAACGAGGAATTTTTAGAAATTAACTAGTATTTTGAGCAAATGGCTTAAGTTATTTCTCTAAAATGGTGCTTTAATAAAGCCATTATGATAATACTTAGTTTCAACCATTCTTTAATTGCCGAATACAGATTTGCTTATAACATCGCAGCTGCTTTGTACTGTGTTTCTAATTGATATATAGGGTGCGGTTAATGTGTAAATAGTCATGTTTGCCATTAGCGTTTATCTAGAATTCTAGATGTTCGTTTGACATTCATTTTAAAGACTAATTTTGTCAGATCAGTAAACCTTATCAGAATAGCAATAAGTTAGACGGTCTTCAAGGGTTAACCTTTAAGTCTTAACGCAAGTAACACGTGTTTTTTAGGGGCAATTGAATTAATGAGATAACAACTGGACTCATCGTTTACCTTTCTTACGGAAACGCGCGTCAAAAGTGTCGCCGCATAACGTAATCCACATTGTTATTGAAGTATTTCAATCAAGGCCTGCGTGAATGGCGGATATACGATTTCAGGGTGATGCCTTAAGGATGGTACACCTGACGCCCATGCGGAAATTATTTACTTTTGTTCGTAATCGTCAATGCGAGAGGTTGATCAAGGAGTGACGGAGGTATGGCGGTATTTCTTCGTATTCATTACAGTTTAAGGGCAACTTCCTAAGAAAGATATAGCTGAAAGAGCAGACTGCAATCATGATAATATATATGTAGCTCTTCGAACTTGGACCCCAGACGCCCATTTCTGCACAGTTTATGTGCTGGTGATGAAAGAAATAATGAATTTTACAATAACAGAATAATGATGCAAAAGAGTTTTTTCCCAACTTTTATGCCAAGTTGTCTGAAGTCACAAGATAACTTTATAGCTCATTTCCATTATATCTAATAGTATATTCATTTCTATGAAACTTGGGTCTTTTTAGTTCCTATTTAGAGAGCTTTTTATTTCTAAATTGTGAATCGACCGCTGCAACACTCAGCCACTGCACTCACTTTGGATGGTTGCTTTCCCCTACAAAACACACACACAAATATATATATATATATATATATATATATATATATATATATATATATATATATATATATATATATATATATATTGATCTAAATAGGGAACCATCTATCTAGTAGCTGGTTTACGGTAGTAGATAGCATCCAGAGAGGAGAGGAGCATGGAGCTAGGAACCTCATCCCAAATAGTCTTGTGGAGAATTATACGAAGGTACTCGGTACTTACTTTTCATTTTCTCCTCCTTATAGCGAACCTGCATATATATATATATATATATATATATATATATATATATATATATATATATATATATATATATATATATATATATATATATATATATTATTAATATCTATGTGATTATATATATATAAGAGTCTAGCTCTCCTTAATTGATTATAAGTAATTAAAATGCTATATGCTATATGTTATTTTTTTTTCTAGGTAAGCATCTAAGGGCAGACATTTCCATCAGTATAAAATGAAGATGCGCTGTAAGTATGGAATTCTTCCTCGGTTTCATTCAAGTGCAATATTTTTTGGAATCTTTAATATTAGACATTCAGAGTGCTTTTTCCATATAGATTTCCTAATTTTTAACGTTAATATCTTCATAATTTTTGGAATAGGTAAGTACTTTAGAAGAAGCATCTTCTAAAATTTTAAAGACATATCTAAATTGCTATACATAAGCAATGAGGTGAAGTGATTCTTGGCTGATTGGCACTGTCGCTATTATGATTTAGCCATAACTTTTTTATGTATGCGTTTACACAGTGAGTGAATTATTTATAATTACACAGTGATTGCTTATTTTTATTCTTATTTGAATAAGGAAATTTAGCTGCGTATATTCTTTTGCATCTAAAGGTGAACAGCGTTGTTGACTTATTTTGCAGGAAAGTTAATAATTTTGTATGAATGAGTTGTTTTTTTATACGTATCCGGGGTAGAACATTGTTTTATAACTATAAATAACTTCATGTTTTGTAACTTTATCATGTCAGTTTCTTTTTAAAGGGAATTTTCCAACTTTATAGATTCTCTTTTATAGTTTTTAAAAGGGCATTTAACTTTTTTTTTACTTTTGTTAGTTTAAAAAAGTTTTCTGAAGTTATATCACTATTTTCTGTGTTGGTGAAGGTGCACTACTACCGATACCGACTTTTTTTGTTCAAAGAAATCATGACTTCATTCGTCCATAGATTAATAATATAGATAAATTTTGAACCTTTTATAATTTGGTAATTATGGTGACTGTTGGTAACGCAAACATATCGCTAGTTGTAAACTTATAATTTTTTTTTGTCTGTTACTATTCAGTTTCATACACTTGATTACATTTCACCTCCCTGAGCTTCTCATTCTTTTTCTCAAACACGAACACCTATTTTGTAGAAGGTGTCTGAATGAAGTAACGTCCTTTTCAACTTGTTGCTTAAAAATGAATGTGCACTGAAAATAATAATAATAATAATAATAATAATAATAATAATAATAATAATAATAATAATAATAATAATAATAGTAGTTGTAATAATAATAATAATAACAATAATAATAATAATAATAATAATAATCATAATAACATATACATTTAATCACAAATACTGTCATTCATGTAACAAAGCAAACTGTCGCATGTAACAAAGCAAAAAAAAAAAAAAAAACGGAAGATCGTATAGATTAGCCCTCTGTACAGTTTGCTCTCTACATATGCTGAGTCGTGATTAAGGACCAAATATCATCCTCAGTGGACAGAATAACCTAACTCGGCCGTGACAGCGGCACAAGCTTTTGAAGGTCAATCTCATAATTCAATTTCCGGACGTCTGTAGCAAACAGGAGCACCAGCAGCAGTAGCCTTTGAGTCCTAATTTGCATATCCTTTCTTTGCTTTCCTTCCTACCTGCACAGCGGGCCGGAAGCTAACCGCTCATTACAGGGCGGAGAGAGAGAGAGAGAGAGAGAGAGAGAGAGGAGAGAGAGAGAGAGAGAGAGAGAGAGAGAGAGAAAATATAAATCACTGGATTTTTTGTTGTAAAGAATAAAAATCGTTGTTCTCACTTTTTTTTTATATTTGCTTGTCAGTTGTTCTCACTTTTTTCTTTATATATATATATATATATATATATATATATATATATATATATATATATATATATATATATATATATATATATATATATATATATATATATATATATATATATATATATATATATATATATATATATATTCTGTTTGTGTATGTTTACATGTATGCAGAGACAGTTTAATTTTTCTTCACTTTTGGATAAGCAGCTACATAAAGAAGCAAAATGAATCTTAATTTCAATATATGTAATCTTGGTTTGTTCGTCTGTATGTATTTGGGACGCACGTGCACGTGATTTTTCTAGTCCAGGTGGCTGTTTATATATTCAGGAAATAAGGAGCCGAGAGAGGTTTTTGCAGACATCAGACAAATTGCGGCTTCCTTTTTCATGCGCTGAAAAAGGGTGGTGTGTGGAAACGGAAAGTGGGGTTAAATCTGTTATGGGTATCCGTTTATTTAGCTCTTAAATTGTCGTTTTATTTCTATATTGATTTTTTTTTCGTTGGTTGATTTTTTTTCTCTTTTCAGGCAAGGGCATTCCAACGTGTAGAAACTTCATTAGAAAGTCATTGTGTAATCAAGCATCATTATCATCATCACCTGTCAGTCATCATCATCATCATCATCAAATGGATAGGTTACTAGTTCCAATATTACTAGATGCTATACAGTTTCACACCTAAGAAATAAAGCTTAAGAGAATAAAAAGAGTCATTGAAGTGGTTTTGATTACGAAGCCACTGGCCATTCAAGTGAAAGTCTCCCTTTTGAAGATTTGGCTTCTGGAAGCAGCCGACCCTGACCTCCTTAACAATGCCTTTTAATAACGACGCCAGGTGGACAGCAGAATTTACCTGCTGCCTCAGTTATAGAATAAAAGTGGTTATTGAAAGATTTGGTAGACGTGCCACTGGGGGACATATGGCTAGTATTCTCTGGAGAAAAGGTTACTTGAAACAGTCCTCCATGTCGTGGGCTTAGCGTAGTACAGATTGGCGGAGGTATGTTTTCGACCGTGAATGTTTGTTTGCCAGTATGTTTACACGATTTCTAAAAAGTTATTGATAAAATTCAACAGAACTTTGTGGATGGAATCAGTTCATGGCCAAGAATCGGTTGATTAGGTTCTGAGAGGAATCCGTGTGTGTATCCAGGATTTTTCTGATGATTTGCCGGAGATATGCATTTCTAGACTTCTGTCTAATTCAGATGATCAATCTCTGTACTGCAGATCGTATCGCTGATAAGTTATGGTTTATCTGGTGTTTTTCTTTCATATTAATTCCTTTACTTCAGTACTTGCAACTCTGTCCATCAAGCCAACATCCTAACCTGCTGATTCGGTACAGGATTTTACAAAAGTGAAGAGAAGCAGTTCGATCCAGGTACATTTCTCCTCTTGATTTTAGATGCGAAAGAGCTGCTAACAAAAGTTACTGCTAATGCTCGTAGTTATGAAAGGATGTTTTATGAAGAGACTCCACCTCTTGGTACCTGTTCATGTGGAGATTATTTTGTTTACTATGGATTATACTGTACATAGGGGAAGAGTGCATTAATATTTTACCGTTCTTAGTACTACTTACCTTGATCTTTGACCTGTGAGTTACGGCATGATTTCATTGTGCTTAAATTTTCTGTATAGTTTTCTTCAGAACGCATGTCCATGGAAGTGTTGGACCTGATTCGTATAAAGGCTAGTGACTTGCTCAGCTGAGTCTCTTTGAAAACTGACTTTTCGGTCATGGAATCCGATCCAGTAATCAGGTTAACATCAGTCCATAGAAATCTGGTTTTAATGCTTGTTAATATGAATTTTTATATAAATAGTAGATTAAAATTATATATACATACATACATACATACATATTCATGTAAATCAATTTACATGAAATTAGGACATACATACATACATACAGTACATACAAATAATTGTTTATCATATTTTTAAAAGAAATCGTAGTGGCTGACATCCTAAAAAATCTGTTAGCAGCTTGATAGTAAAAAGATTACCTTGTCTCTTTATAAAAGCCACAGGACAGATTGAATTGCAGGGATGAGGTTATAGAAAAAATGCACGATACGTATTGATTAAGGGATGAGGTATAATGCCATGGTACTTGCGATCTTAGACTTTTTGGCATAGTTTGAAAAGGTAACCTTTGTGAAAATATGACAGCAGGCAAAATGGAACGGTAGGATGTTTTTCGAAAATCTTGGTGCTTCTTGTCACTTTTACTTGCGATCATTGAATGGCATAAAAAACGGTTAATTAAAAGAGGAGTTTCAGTACATTATTTCTGTGGTGCCCTGAAAGATAGATTACCTCATGGTCATTCTTTACTAGCAGAAAATGGAAAAGTGGAACTTATAATGTTTGGCGTCTTGGGCGCTTGGTGAAAGATCATATGTCTCAGTTGACAAAGCTTCATCCGTCAGAGAGTACAAGTAATCAAGGCCAAGAAGGAAAAAGAAGAGAATGAGATTTGAAGAGAAAATTGCAGTGCTGAAGATTCGTTTTACGACCTTGCACTGTACAATCACTGGTCGCCTGAAAAATCAGTTCACAATTGATATAACGCCAAGACAGAAGTGCCGGCCATCTCCGGAATGAAAATTAAAAACTTTTTACTTGTTTCATAGCTGAAGTCCCAGCCGTTATTTCGTCATCCAAAATTGCCACTGTAGCTGTCACAGCTGCAGTTCATGCATAGAAACTAATCAGTTATCTCCAAAAATCGGGAATTCTTAGCCGTGTGGTCACAATGAGTGGCAGCGGTAGCAGAGACAGGAGCGATTTTTTTTTTTTATTTCTCAAAATTGTCATCATCGGTGTGATCTATTCCAAATTTCCATATGGATCCCACAACGTATTTTTGGTAGTTCCAAATAAAGATAGAATGAAGCATTGTGTGGAAACAGTGAAAACAATGCGAAGTTTAAAGAAAACTATGATATCAGCAGGGACGTGGGGACCATGTTAACTTTCCTTTTACCTTACTGTGTAAGAAAATTATGTTCTTCAGTTCAAAAGTATGTGATATGAAGCTCTCAAGATCTTGTTACAAGAAAGTGCATTAATAATGTAGAATTTAATTATCTTGTAGATACAACGGTAATATAGTTTAAGAAACAGCGTAGTATAAGAGCCCATCCTCGCTCTCTCACTCTCTACTGTCGGTGTTTTTGCTTTACGACTGCGAGTTTTTTCTCTCCCCCAAACCCTTTTTCTCCCTCTCTTATTTTTTTCCAAGTTCTCATTATTCAAGACGGCTCTTGAACAGAGATATTAATAGAAAATCGTTTATCGTTTGAACACAGTTTTCAAACGACGCATGCCCAGTCCGACCATCTATCTATAAACTATCAGCAACCCTCTGATTCGGAATGTCGTCGATGCGAATTTGCAAGATTTGGAAAAGGAGGCCGAGGCATTGTTACCGTAATTGTAAGTCTCCTGGGTGCTTTATTTGGCTCTTCCTGTTCAACTTTTCTCAAGGATGTTGCAAGTAATTCCTCTAGTACTGTGTGCAACTTCATTTCTTTGTCTGTCGAGTTCTTATGGTCACGTGTATTGTTGATATGCTTCCTTTTTTAATTACCTAATGGAGGACAGTTTCTGCTTGAAGTGACTGTGAAATATTGGATCCCTGATCTGTTACTTAAAAGAGTTCTCAAGAGGTGTGTTTTCTCTATTTAATTTTTTTTTTTTAAATGTATTGTTAACATTTATTGCGATTCCTATTACTACCACAACTGATGGATTGTCAGGGGTGAGAGTCGTGACCAGATAATCATATGTTTTATTAAAAGAATTAAGTTTATATTTTATTACTATTACTATTGTTGCAGTTAATTAATTTACTATGCTATCATTGTTAATTCTAATCACTTAGTTTTTATTAGCATCAGAAGTGTCTGCAGCATTATTACTTTTTATTACAATGACGCTAAAGGTATTGTTGCTGTATTTACATTATTTTACATTATGTCTTTACCACTATTCATGAGCCAGATTCATCATTGTCATTAATTTATGCCAATATGCACGACACATTATTAGTTTCATTATCTGGTTACTGTTTCTTTGTTTCTATTGTATTTATTTCGTTGAGCTGAAGTAAAGTCTTATTACCATTATCACATTATTATTATAAATTAAATATCTTCTCCAAAGGAATGACATCGTTTTCGAAAGTTTATGTTAAAAGCCTCTCTCTCTCTCTCTCTCTCTCTCTCTCTCTCTCATGGCAAATGCATTATTGACATTTGTTGAGATGAAGTACAAACCGTATGGAGATGACGCTGTTTCTATCTTCCCCGATTATACGTGAAATCAGGAAAGGTGAAATTTAAACTTCTCCGCTCCAGTATGGAAAATGGTTGGTTGGTATGATTTCAAAAGGCGAGGATCGTTATCATGCATAATTATCCACCTAAGCTGCAGATACTTTGTTGTTTAAAAGGTCATTTATTCACTCGGCTTCCAAAGGTCACGGGACTGTTTTGGAGTAATAACTCAAACGCTATTGGCCATTGTGATATAAAAAGATACCGCTGATTGGACTGGAGTGGTATGACGTCATCAAACATGGCCTCGTACGGTAGGTAACAAATTATAAGAATGGAAGTTGCGCCTTTCGGGCCCCTTTGTTTTTTTTTTTTTTTTTTTTTGTATTTTTTTCACCGGGAGAATTAAGCGCCTATTCGGAATGAGATGCGGAAGATCAATGCCGAAATGGACAATAGTAATCAGGCTTGATTGTATATTTGTCCTTTTTTATTTCGCCGTGATTTAGACTGATATTAGACAAATGTCCCAAAACAATGGGCATTTGACATGGCAGCAAATTTGACATCGTAAATATGTAATGAAATTAGTCCGTTGGATTTATTCCAAGAGGACGACATTCTCATTTGGGGGAACGAAGCAACGTTTTATCCAGTGATGGGAAATGAGATTGTTATTCGCTGCCTCTAATCAGATTTATTTATTCTTTTTTAAACTATAAAATGATCAAACACGGACACATTTGTTCGGCCTGTGATTTATTCCCAACGCCAAATTAATTAAAAGAAAAACAGATGAGGAGGAAAAGATTAAATGGACGAATTAGGACGCCATCTTATGCTTGATTAGGCCAACTGCTTTATTTAAAACGATACGCATTATCTGTTATACCCGATTTAAATATCGGAAACTCGAACTTTTCATCTCTGTATTTTTGTATTTTGCCGATTTTTTTCTCCTATTTTTTTTTTAGAATCTGTAAATTTAACGCTGTGAGACTTCCGCGGAGTTTTTGAGTAAGGAAATGCTTTCCGAAAGTACTTTAACAGCTTTGCAATATTCGTTGCAATGCGTGTAAATGTCAGCCGTTGCAATTGAGAACTAGAATTCAGATTAACAGTTGCTGTAATTAATCAGTAGTTTATCGTTGCTGGAGGATAATTATAGCGAAAATGCAACGCAAATTTGTTGTCTGCGTTGTTCCCTCCAATTACAAAAGATTAGATTAAATGCTGTCGGTGGAGGTTGATTAATTGTAAAGGCACAGCTAAAAAGAATATGAATCCCGGCTCAGGGGTAGAGAGAGAGAGAGAGAGGAGAGAGAGAGAGAGAGAGAGCAGCTTGGTGATTACAAGACTCGTTGCGCAAGAACTTTGAATTATTTTATTTCTTGTTTTTACGGTTACAGGTAGAATCCTTGGTCTGCAGAGCTGCGCGCGCGCTTTGTTTAGCCTATTTAGTTATTAATCTCTCTCTCTCTCTCTCTCTCTCTCTCTCTCTCTCTCTCTCTCTTCACTCACATACTCAAATAATGGATGTTTGATGATATTCGGATGATTCTTTAGAGTAATTAGGGATAATTATGGCTCAAATCGTGAATGCCATTTTTGTTACAGATTGACATATTATTCGTGGATGTTTAAAAGATTTAACTCGTTCTGAAATGATAAACATTTAATTGCATACACTGCCGTCACAATGGTCATCTTCAATAATGCTTACCAAGGAAGAACCTGAGCAACCAGGTAGAATTCATCAGAACTCCAGAGAGGGAGAAAGGAAGGGAGAAAAATAAAATGGTGCGCGTTATCTTAGGGAGGCCCCAACCCCCTCCGAGTATCAATCCTTCAAAACCTGGGCAACCATGAATAGGCCAACACAATATGGTGGCTCAGCTCAACCACTGCTGACCACCCAGATACGTGGTGTGGTCAGCCACACAAAACCCCTCTTTGACCATCCGCCGTCCTCGGGCCTCGGCTCCATCGTTCATCCTTCCTCTTACATCCTTCATCTTTCAGTAGGAGTTCTCCGTAAGATGTTCTTTCCTGACAACATTGATTATGGGAGATCCGTGTACTCATCTTTTGTGCATTTTCTTTCTTTCCAGCCTTTTGTTTTATTTTTGTCTAGTTCTTCATCCGTCAGCCCTTAATACGATTCCTTTTTAAGACATTCAGACCAAATCTAGTGTTTGTCTTTACTTGTCTTTGGCGAACTTCTTACCGCGTGTTTTGCATATCCTTACACTCATTTCTTGACTCTTTTCTGTTTATATTTTATGGCAATATCATATACTTGATATTGCGTTCAGAATAGGTCGACCTGTGCAGAACAGCCTGTACGCGACAACAATAATGTGCCGTCAGTTAGTATTGATGGGCCTGATTTATACTGATTTTTACAGTTTAGTAAATGCAAATGCAAAACTAGAATTTATAGTTACCTTTGCAGAACAGTAAATAGTCATTGCACGAGAGATTCTAAGCGATACAGTCAAAACTAAATGATTAACTCGTTTAATGTCTATAACAATATTCAGTGTTGCTTGTCTCTCTCAGTTCATATTTTTCATAATGATGCAAGATTCTGATGATAGGTTAACCTTTTTTTTTACGCTTTTACTGAAGGCCCTTCCCTCAAGACGAACAGTACAAACACCAATCGAGACATTTCACAAAACAATCCATCATGTTTTTTTAACGAAATAACTTAAATTGCAGCGACATCTTCATCTTTAGAAATATTCTTGTGTTTAAGTTTGTGCGTCGTCTCTTTTGACTTTATATTATCCCAGAGTCAAAATGCATATGTTCTTTATTCCACCAGTTGATTTAGAAGGAAACGGTGAACCAGAGTGTGCCTATTAGAATAGCTTGCTATGATGAACACATTTTCGCGGGCTGCCCTGATATTTAATCAGCGCTGTGATAGCTATAGTATATTCCATGGCTGGTGTTATGGGGGATGAAAAACCATTATTTCCTTGCCTATATCTCATTCCTTAAGATAATCAGAGTTGTTAAGAAATTGTTGGATGTCATACTTCTGATTTTTTAAAGTTTATTTTCTGCTAAAGCTTTCATTGCAATATCCGCACTAACAGATATTTCTATTATTTTTTGGTTTATGTGTGTATGAATAATACTTTATACGTGTGAAAATGGTAAGACTGAAAACTATTCTTAAGGCATCATTTAATTAAGAGGAATCACTTCAGTTTCGAGACACATTAGCTTTCTTAACTAAAGAGGAGCCAAGTGTGACTCGAACTGCAGCTTATTGATTTCTTAGATGTTTGGAATACCATTCTTTAATGCTATAAAGCACGTTTACTGGCACCGTTTTCTCTCTAACCGTAAGTGTTCAACACTAATTAGCCAATATAGAAAAAGTTTAGTGTTGTTGTACCATTATCTAAACAGGCATGGGCAACTGAAGTTTTGTGACAAGTTTGGCTACGGGGGGTACAAATTTTGGCTGTACGTTACCGAAAAGTAAACATGCTGGTGTCGCGCTATTTTTAGTAACATTCTATAGGGGTTTTTTCTCTTTATTTCTAATTATCTGAACCTGTGAGATACTTTCGTAAGGCATTTAGATACTTCAGGCGAGGTTGAACCTCGTTCTTACGTAGAACACTTGCTGTACCAAACCATCAACTGCAGGTACTTGAAATCCATTTTTTTTTTTTTTTTTTGTGAAAAAGAAAAATTTTATGAATGTACAAAACAAGGGAAGAATGAATCTTTAAGCAAGTATCTATGGGGTTTTACATCTCCATGTTTGATTTAAAACAAATATATTAGGGTCTGAATTGGTTGGTCTAAGGATAGGTAGGAAAACCGAGGGATTTAGCTCCAGATATTTTTTTATTAGAAATTAATGATATTTCTGCCATGCTTCCTTACCAGATTAACAAAGCGTCCCTGGTCATTTTTCTTTTCCGGAGGGTTTGGTCATATTGATGAAACTCATGGAAAAGTGCTTTTGTTGAAGCACGAAAGTTAAATAGAGATAGAGAAAGTTAGTTCATCTATCACTCAGATTGTTTGTAAAAATTTTTCATCTCCAGACATTTTCTTGCGAAGCATCTATGTAATTGGGGATTCTATTTGAAAAATGTTTTAATGTCAGTGCGATCAAGAGTTTTGAATTTTTTAAGAGATCGATGATAGAACTTTCTCTGATAAGTTTGGGGTGCAATGCACCGCTTTAGAATATAGTGTTTTTTTTCTTTTAGCTCTATCCATCTCGCTTATAATTATTAATGGTGCTCGGCGTGAGAGTAATTACTTGGAAGTTCTTGTTATTTGCTCTAATATTGTAAAATGAAAATTACACTGACAACTTTTCTTGGAGCATTTTTGTCTCACACAATCGCAAATGTGAAATTTTAGATTTGCTTTGGCAAAAGTTAACTGGCCTATCTTGTGTGCTTAAAGTACGCAGTGCATACGAGAACATGAACCCCTCATATATACTGTGTGTGTGTGTGTATATATGTATATATATATATATATATATATATATATATATATATATATATGTATGTGTGTATGTACAGTATATATATATATACAGATATACATTTATATACACACACACACACACACACACACACATATATATATATATATATATATATATATATATATATATATATATATATATATATATATATATATATATATATATATATATATATATGGAATCACAATTGTAACGCTAAAATATGCATGTCTATAAAATACTCCTGTATTCATGTTTTTATATATATATGGATATATATATATATATATATATATATATATATATATATATATATATATATATAATTAAATGATAAATGTATACATTCACCTGCTTTCCAATTTTCGCACGCATAAATAAAACTTAACTGTCGCTATTTGTTCTGTACTTTGTATGTATACGTTACTTTCGTTCTGTAACCCTTCTCTCTCTCTCTCTCTCTCTCTCTCTCTCTCTCTCTCTCTCTTTCTGGTAACCACATTTCTCCTTTCCCTCCCTCCCCTCAATACGGGGGTGAGGCAGAGCACCATCCACCTTCACCAGTTACCCTCTCGCCCTAACTGTCCCAAACTTTTACTTCTACCCTTCCTGTACTACGGCTATAACCACATATTTTCTCGTTCCAGTCCCTCTTTTATATCTGTGACACACCGTTCTCCCACACCCTTCCCACAGCTCATTTTGGGACACTCCCCACCCACATCACTCCTCTTCCTTCTCCCCATTCCCCAATCACCCCTACCCCTCCTTCCTTCGTCCTCATCTACCCTTTCTCTCCCTTTAAATCCATTTCAGCAATTTTGCTTTTATCCTCTCTCTCTCTCTCTCTCTCTCTCTCTCTCTCTGCCTGTAAGATTTAAAACCTGTATCATTCGAGTTTTAGCTCTCTCTCTCTCTCTCTCTCTCTCTCTCTCTGTGTGTGTGTGTGTGTGTGTGTGTATGTGGGTGGGATATTTAAAATCCATATCATATGCGATCTTGATGAGACGGACTTCAGTTTTCCATTTTTGAGAAAAATAATCTCTCATAACAGTTACTGTAATAATAGTGATCTTGTAAGACCGCACATAAAGGCTTAAAACTAGAATAAACTGGACCATTGAAAAGCTAGTATGCAGATCATTTAATGTTTTGTAAAAGGTCGCATTGATGCACACTTCAATGCACCAGCAGCCCGCTGGTCTTGGTTTCGCAAGGCGTCTGGTTCGATTTTGGCTTCCGCCACCAGTCAGTCTAGCGGCGGATGGATATCAGCTTCATCTGGGAGTCAAGAAAATTGTTTGGGGCTAACAACCTCATCCCTAAAGACTTCCTGAGCATTGGAACGCTTTACCCTTCAGGCACCCGTTCAAAAGTTGAAAAAGGCTTGAATGGACATGGATATATATATATATATATATATATATATATATATATATATATATATATATATATATATATATATATATATATACTTCCCATAAACTAAAGTTTCAATTTCGTTCCTAACATTTTTTATATGATTTTACTGAAATTCTTGAATATCTTCGTTAGATTGTAAATGCTGAGATTTTTACAGTGTGAATTATCTCTCTTGTCTTTGTATTACTTTTACATCCTATTAATTTTATTTTGAATTCAAGTACTGTTAACAGGTTTTTTTTGTTTCATCCCATTCAGTTTACGATTTACGTCGTTTGGGGCTCCGTCTTTTGTAGTAAAATTTTTGTAATTTTACTTTGTAAAGCTGAATTTTAAGTAAATACTGTCAGGTGTATGATTACTTTTTGTGTGGTCTTTAGTTTGTTCCTCACTGTATGATTTGCGGAGGAAAAGACCTTTAACTAATCGACTGTGGTTTATGTAAGGGGGAATATACAGAGGAGGGGAAAGGGGGTGTTTCCAGAAACGAGATTGATCAAACCCCTAAGGTATCTTTGGTCACTTCTCAAACTTCTCACCTTTCTAAAGTGTCAGCTGAACTTTCCTGCGGTTGTTTAATTCGTAATGGGGTAATTTTCTTTTCATCTGTCAAAACTTTTCTATTTAAAGTTTCCAGCAGATTTTTATGGTTACGAATGGTACTGGGCGCTCTTGATGGCGTTTTCGAGAACGAGTTTCGTTAATTGAGGGAATGGGAAGGTATGGGAACCGATGATTGTGCATTGGTATACCTGAAGACATAGGTTATGGCCAGTGAAATTAAAAATATATTAGAGTTACTCATTATTCATATTCAAAATAAATGCATCTTCAAACAGAACAGAGTGTTTAACCCATTTACGTGCTGCTCATATGTGACAAAATGAAAGCAAATCTAAGAAAAGAGAGTATATATATATATATATATATATATATATATATATATATATATATATATATATATATATATATATATATATATATATATGACATTTTTTTTTTTTTTTTTTATCACACCGTGATTTTATATATCATGAAGTTATGAAAGTCAGTTAACGTTATTTCTGATAATTATCACCGAAGGGGAATTTATGAGTGATAAATGATAAATTCCCCTTCGGTGATAATTTCATCGGGGATATTCCTAGGTAGCGTGGATTTGAGCGATATTTAGCTTCATGATCATATATATATATATATATATATATATATATATATATATATATATATATATATATATATATATATATATATATATATATATGAAATGCTCCTTTTATCCGCTCATTATACTTTATAAGCTTTGTAACTGCAAACAGTTTCACAATAAGATACATAAACTTTCCAGAGCTTAGATGTGAGGGATTGATTTGATGTTTCATTACACAACCATTCCTAAAATCTTACATAAACTAGGTTTACAACATTCAGAGTTAAAGAAATAGAACAATGGTGGTAGTTCTTGAGTGAGTAATAGAAGGTATAGTTATTGTCGTTGTTATTATTATTGATAATGAATGCGCACACACACTCACGCACGCACCCACACACACATTATATATATATATATATATATATATATATATATATATATATATATATATATATATATATATATATATATATATATGTATATATATATTGAAAGAATGATTTAGAAAAATAAGATAATGGGTCATTGCATATTTAAATAATTTTTTACTACCACAGGTTTTTTATGGTGTAGTATCGGGCATGATCTTTATTTATTTCTTCCTTCTATGCATTTCATTATGAATGCTTTCATGAACACACTTGTTACTCTGAGTTAAACAAAAGATATGCGACTTCAGAGATTTATATAAGACCCCACAAAATTTCACAGATTACAGTTTTCACATATTCATTTTCATATCGGTTTCTTGAGAAGTCACAAACTGATGAAAATACAAAATTGTGTGTTTATGTTTTTTACTTTCTCTGTGCGTTGTTTAGGCTGACGGACACACGGACAGAACTACAGAATTACGTATTAAATTTTTATTTCATTTTTTACAGCGTTGTTCCAATTGTGTATCCGTGCGAGCGTCGTTGTAGGTTTTGCACATGAAGCCATAAAACGATGCGTTGTTAGTTAATCGCCTTTGATGCATTTTATTGTATATTAGACTTTATAGCCTGCAGGTATTATCCTCTTCATGTTTACTGTTTATAGCGCTTTCCATAAGGGATTCACTTTATGGCTTATTTTATAGCTCGTTTGCCAAGAGATGAATTTAAACTCCAGGATATGTGCCTGTTTGTTAATTTGGACCCGAACGCAGCTAAATTTTGATATGAACGATTGTTGATTTTATATGCAGTGACTTTTAATTAAACGGAAAATGGGTTTTCGTGATTTATAGCTCATTTCTTTCCGTGATGGGATGCGCCTTTGTAATCTTTATGCTTCCGTTCTTGTGATTTATCATTACAGCAAAGCTGGTTTGTGTGTATGTGCGCGTACGTTGGAGGGGTTGGGTTGGAAATGGGGCTAGGTTAGAGGATAAAGGGTGGGGTAGGGTAGGATGGGGCCTCATTGGGAGGTAAGGGAAAGGCGTCAAAGTGACTGTGTTGCGAAGAGCAATTTCATGCATGCTATGTTGTGTGTAGAAAGCGTTTAATAAGAAGCCTTTGAGCTTGTCCATTAAGGTTGCAGTAACAGCAAGTTGAGGAAGACTTTTGTTTACCAATCAACGCAGTTCGCAATTTTCTTGCTCTATGTCGGCAACGTGTTCGTGCTTTTGTAACTGTTTCATTTGGGTAGTAACATTTCTTTTTATAGATGTAAGACATTCTTAAGCTATTATTCAGTATTCAGATAAGCATTGGTTGCTTACATTGTACTGTTGTGCCATTGGAAATACCATTCAGGTATTCCTTTTATAATCGGTTTAAAGTTTTTTGTTGAACACTGCAGATACCTGAACTGTTTAGAAAATGTCTTATTGCTAAATCAGCGTTGATATTGTTAAGAAATGTCTGGAATCGAACCCCCCATTTTCTTTTGATTGCAAGACTCACATTTTTCGTAAGGTTTCCTTTTGTTTTGCTTTACTAAATCCATATGAACTTTCCCATCTGGAACAGTCTGACTGATTTACGTATTTGTGCTATATTAGGATAAGTTAGAAAAATGATAGGCTGCCCACCTGTCCTATTTTACTCAGCAGTGGCAAATGACTGTTTTTTTTTACTGATATATTTATTGCTGTGCAAAATATTCAGACCGTTTCTTTTGTACACTGGGAAGTTTCAAACAGACAGTTTTGGGTGTATTTAAGAAGTGCATAAGATTCTCAGCTGTAGAGCCAGTTAATTCTACAAGGTTCAGTTTGATTATAAAATGACGCATGTAAAACGAACATCAAAACATGTCATTCTTCAGCAAACGAAAATCTTTTGAATGGGTTAGAGTACTCCTCTATTATTGTATTCTAATAACAAATAATGAAAGGGCCATAATAGAGTCTCTAGACTTTTGACAGTAAGTAAAGAAGCAGAGGACCAATTAAAGGTAAAAGCTTTCTCTGCTGTAACCTTTGAGCAGCTTTATCAATTTAATAGAGTAGTGTCAGTTGTGTTTTTTCATATGAGGCTTACTTCTAAAGTGAAGGGAAATGCTTCTTGACTTTACTATCATATTTTTTCAGGTTTGTGCTATAATATATATATATATATATATATATATATATTCTATAATATATATATATATATATATATATATATATATATATATATATATATATATGTGTGTGTGTGTGTGTGTGTGTGTGTGTGTATACATATATATGTATATGTATGTATATGTATACTTATATATATATATAAATAAATATATATATATATATATATATATATATATATATATATATATATATATATATATATATATATATATATATATATATATATATCCGTAGCCTTTATCATTCTGGGAAAAATCAGCTGTAATGTTGAGAGCTTTCAAATCACTAGAGCTTTCAACTCAGGAAGGCCAAAGAGGCATTAGCTGTGAACTTCATATGTTATGCTTGAAGTCCCGGTGGGCATCAAATGCCGAAGCTCCAAGTTGCACTCTGTCTCGTTTGGCAGCTTTTCCTAATTCAAGCTTCATGTCCACATAAATAAACGTCGCGTGTGCAAAGGGGAAAGGTTAGAAACGTAGAAGAAGAGTTATTTTTTGGCGTAACATAATCATATAGAATATAGACGAAAGCTCAAAATTAATAAATCTTTTTGTATGGATGATATAGGTAATTCCATAATTATTAATTATTCATTAATTATTATCGTTGTTGTTGATGATGTTTTCACTAGAAGGAAGTGTTTATTCCAGAAACCTTGAAATAGGGCAATGTTTTCCCAGTTTGGAAAATCTTGTTTGTCTGTTAGCAAATGATGGAGTACAAGTGCAGTGTTGTATTTGGTTTAAATTTCACGTATAAAAATGTGTCTGAGATTTTGTAATATATATGTATGTATATGTATATATATATGTGTGTGTGTGTATGTATATATATACATATATGTGTGTATATATATATATATGTGTGTGTATGTGTATATATGTATGATATATATATATATATATATATATATATATATATATATATATATATATATATATATATATATATATTTACATGTGTGTGTGTATATATTACAAAATTACAGATCCATTGTTCTACTGTGAAATTATGTGTGCGTATATGTATAAAATATGTGTGTGCTCGCAAATTTACCCGAGATAATGAGAGTAAAAATGATAACGATTGTCCAGTGCTGTAGAGAAAGGATAAGTAACCTTGTTAATACAAATATTATCTCATGGCTTGAGCTGCTTTGCTAAACTGCGACTGTAGAGGTTCGAAGAGTATGTGAGAAGCTTTTCAAAGGTTACAATCTTTCATGTGACTTCTTGAATATCAAGAACCATTTATCGAGCGGATTCAAGTCGTGAGTCATTGTTATCCGATGCGGGTTTTCCAGTTCTTGATTTATTAAGATGAGTACACATGTGATAGTAGTGTTAAAGACGCCAGTAGTGAATGATTCCAAGCATATATATTTTGCTATATACAATGAAATCCTGGCTTTCATGTGGAGTATTGCTTGAAAGGTGATGCGATGATAGAATATTTTAGGGAGGAATGTTAGGTGTAGTGTTTTTGTGCATGTAATTAACGCACAGTTAGAAGTTAAAACAGTTAAACATACACACATATTTATATATATGTATATATATTTATATATATATATATATACATATATATATATATATATATATATATATATATATATATATATATATATATATATATATATTTATTTATATATAATTTTACACCAGCACTTTATTCTTATTAGCAATGTTTCGGGGATTTTTTGTCCCCACCATTAGGCTGAGATGAGAATGTGTATTTACATATATATGTATGTATATAATGTATGTATGCATGTATGCATATATGTCATATATATATGTATATATATATATATATATATATATATATATATATATATATTCCCGAGATATATTTAATTGGGTATTAAACTATATTGCAGGTAAATGCAGATTTTTTCCATACAAGAGTTCACGGATGCAATGAATTATGTAAATTGCACCACTTGCAAACATGAATGCCAGTAACATTTTTGCTCAGCCTTCCTTGCATTCTTGCCACACCCACTAGCAAGCACGCGTTAGGGTATGCTCACACAGATACGCAAGTATGTTCACAGCACTTACAGAGCTGAACAGCTTATGGCGGGGAAAGATGCAGAATTCGTTACTGGAGAGCGATATCACATTAACATTTCTGGTAGGACTTCGTTGCGTAAAGATTGCGGTCAAGACGTGCGGTAAATGTTGCATATATTATCGTTTGTTAAAGTGGTGTCTTGTTTGTTGTGTTAATGACCGTGAAAAATATTATTGTCTAGTTACTAGTTATTGTTACGCTAAAGATTACCAAGACCAGCAAAAGAATGTCTGATTTCAAACTTCAAAATAGTGTACAGAAAATATCACTTCCTTGGGTATTTCTAAATTATATGGTAATAAATTGTGTTTCATAATCCTCGATGTTCTGTTCCCGTGTTAACTATACCTACAAATATTTTCAAATATTTGCTTTAATATGAATTAAATGTTTTCTGTTTTTAAATATTTCATGCCAGATGTGCTATAACTAAAATCGAAAAATAATTTATATTCCCCTAAACTCCAATTTACTGTTTTTCATGGCGTCTAATTCTTTCCATTCAGCATTTTAAAATTTTGGAATGATTTAGAGTTCTTGGTAAACGGAGTAATTGCGAACGTGCATGGTTTTTCCACGACCTGATGTGCCAGACTGAGTTTGAAGAATGGTGGATATGAATAATAGGTGAGCATCGTGAAAGACCGTCGATTTATCATCTAAATAAACCTCCAGAGTGATTCAAATGACTGAATATTTTGATATACTTGTAATCAAGTGCTTCAATAACTGATCAGGTACAGCGGTCTCCCCTTTGTGGAAACGTCCACCGAATCAAACAGTCGAATTTTTTTTTTCCTCTTTAATTCGTCATCACAATCAGGGAGATGCATATTTTACAGACTAATCTTGTATCATCAAACCGTCCAGAAGAAAGGAGAAGAAATACCTTTCGTTCATTTTGAAATGATTCCTAGTGACGCTACTCTCCCCAAGCGAGGGACAAAAGAAAAACGATGAATGGAATCTGGAGAGAAATTCGCCTCATGCGGATTGAATATCAGTCCTGCATGATTGATGAATTCATCTCCCGTCATTGGGGGATGTCATGTCATCTCCATCGCTGCGTGTTTTTGACGGAAAGTTGATTTTTGAATAGCGCGTGTAATAGTCTTTGATGCAACAGATTACTAGTGATTAATGGTTTGTATTTTCTTACATTTTTTTTATTTAATTTTTGATCAACAGGGTGGACAGATGTATACCTTTACCTAACTCACTTGTAAAAATAAAAAGTTGTGGATGTTGAACTGATAAAGATGCAGATAATCACGTATAGCCTGATGTCTTACAAATGAAGTTAGTAATATTTACAGAAAAATACTTATATTAACCAGAAAATATTGATATTGTTTTCGTTCTATTACCTTCTGTTAAATTACATTTGGTTGTTGGTCTTGTGACTTGTGAATGGAGAATTTTACATCATGGCACTAATAGGAGATTCCTCGTATATTTTCGAGCGAAGCTCATGAGCCTAAACTTGATGCTAATGCTTATTTCTTATAGCAACGTTTAACATTTGTTGCATTGGCTTTTATTGATGGTTTTAAGGAATTTGATTTTCACAATGGCTAGGGCATTTTACATTGCTAAACAATTTTTCTCTAGTTTGGTGAAAAATGTGTATATGCAAAACTGAAATGCATGTGAATTAGGGATCCTTGTGAGACTGTTCATTCTCCATTTAACTTATTCTCTTGAGATTTGCGTGTATTATATTGTATGAAAATTATTACAAATTGGTCAAGAGGCAAGTTTACCTCTTATAGAGAAAAATCAGTTAACAAGTTTATTGTTTTTTTCTATTTGTTTCTGTGTTAGAGCGGCCTTGTCGATCTGAATGTACAATCTTCCAGTCCGTATTATTATCACATACATTTATGTCAAATTGATCATATTTTTTCGTGCTATCGAACAGAAGTACCTTAATTCCAAATAAAATCCAATTATTCATTCATTCTAATGTAAAATACTGTAATGTAGTTTTTGCTTTATAGTAACAAAGGTGGCAAAGTTGTCTCAAGCTGTGGATTAGGTTAGGCCAAGGTTTTTCTTTCAAAATATACTGGAGCATTTATTTGTGCAGCTACTCATTGCCCCTATACCTAGATTTCTCATTTTTCTTAGAGATGAAATTTTAGTTGATTTATTGCTTAATTCTGTCACTTTGGAGTTGATGTGTAGGGCTTTATTCATTTCACGACAGAGTCTCCAGTGGTGACTTTTGTGCGATAGATGCCGGACCAGAAGAGATGTTTTTCTGTATATATATATAATTACCTTGTCTCTTCTTTATAGTTTCAGTCTTGCTTGCAATGTAATATATAATCATACTACCTATATATGTTTACACATTTCTTTTTTCTTTTACCCTTTAAAAGTATAATCAAATAAAGATGTGAGAAATTATTCAGTTCTTGGAAAGTGAAATTGGAATGGGTTTAAAGGCATTTCCGAAGGTGATGACTGCCTTCCCTCTTAAATGAATGAACGATTCTTAGTGTGTATACAGAACACAAAATTATATCAAGATTTTGCAGACGAATGTATTAATGACCAGCTGCGTACTATCTAGACTGTCATTTCCAGTTATATTTATATCTTAACATTTCTTATATTGTTGTTTTTTATTAAGCTGCCCTTATGCCAGTACGGGCTCTTGCTCCTGGAGCAGCCCAGCAAATGTGTGTTTGCTCACTTGGTGGTATTTCTGTTTGCTATTTCATTGTCACTGGGGCACGCCGCTACATTCGGATTGCAACTTTTTCATATTCATGCAACTTCGATATAACTGACTTTCTTTGTCATTTTATTACTGGTATGAAATTACCACTGGATATTATTGTTTTGGCATTGCCCTACCAGTTCGATGCTACTGGCTGTGTTTTTTCATCTTTTAAGAGTCACAATGCTACTTATTAACCGGTGCTTTGTCATTGCCCTACCTGTATTACTGGCTGCTCATACTCCATTTTCGTCCTGTTACCGAGTTAGCGATGACAGTTTTACTCGATCTGACCGTCTTGCTCTTGCAGTTGGAACCTTATATTATCTTAGAACAGTGGTTCTTAACCTTTTTATTACCACGCTCCCTCCAAGAGTTGGTCCTTCCCTCCACGCCCCCTCCCCCTTGCACCTATGAGTAAAATTCCCTCCCAGATTTTTATTCTTTTGGGAATGAATTAGTGAGATACTTGACACTGCTTCTTAGCGACTCTTGTTAGGAGAAAAACGGATATAATTAAAGAATTTTAAATTTTTCCATAGGGTTCGCGCCCCCCTTGGAAATTGCTGACGCCCCCCTAGGGGGGCGCCCCCCCCCCGGTTGAGAACCACTGTCTTAGAGCTTTCCATCTCTAGAGTAAGAAAACTATGCACAGCAAAGTTTTGAAAATAATTGAAACATGTTTTCTCCGGACCTATCTCTCAACATATATGTTGATTAATGTTGATACATTTGCATGTATAGTCGTATGAACAAGATAAATTTACCGATTATTTTCCTTTGCCTAGTAAAGTGATCGTTTTGCATAGTCGACTGCAAATATGCATGGACAGCATATTTGGTAAGTGTGATTGAGCCTTGCATCGCTATGTAAACTTACTGTGTATGCTTATGCTAGTGTTGACATAGTTAGGAATTTATCACACTTATTACAGCATTTTTTAAATATATATATATATATATATATATATATATATATATATATATATATATATATATATATATTATATATACATATATATAAATATATAATATATTATATATATATATATATATATATATATATATATATATATATATATATATATATGTATATGTGTGTGTGTGTGTGTGTGTGTGTGTGTGTGTTTTCGTGTATACTCGTGTAAAAGTATCGAAATACAGGTATAAATAGAGAGAAGTAGGAGGGGAGAGAATGCATCTACCAAAGAAGTGAATTTTGCATTCAGTGCGAGTAGAATCACAAATTAGTAGCCATGTAGTATCTCGGAAGTTATGCGAAACACCACCCCAAAGGCTCCATTTATACCACGAAAGAATTTTCGTGTCAAATCTCGAGTTTATCATTATACAATTGTTGGTCTTCAATTCTATTCAAGTTCGTTTTGTCTCCCAGGTCAGCCATGGTAAAACCTGCCCTTGGCATTCCAGAAGACCGTCTTAACAACAGAATAGCGAACTTCTTTTTTTGTCTTATTTTTCTTTTTACTGTCAGCTGGAACTTGACGATCCAAAAAGAATAATAAGTGGAGGTAGCTCGCAAACAAACATTTACCCAACTGGATGAAATACCGAAGGTGGGGTGGCCTCGTTCTCTGTCGTCTTTTGAACCTTATGGATATCGATTCTAAGGTTCAGATCGGAATTCCTTCCAGTGCTTTGAACCCTTGATGAGGAGGCTTCAGTCTGTATTAGGCAACAGCATGAGGATGAGGAGGAAGAGGAGGAGGAGGAGTTCTTCGGCACATTCGTTCCCCGAATGTTTATAGAATGTTTATAATGTTGGATGTGAATCACGCGTGCTCGAAATAGAAGGGTTAGCCATATTAGTATCCTGGTATTAGCTCAATAAATAACAATACTCAAGCCAGCCGGGCCAAAAAGACCTGGCGCACATGTTTGATATGCGATAGCCGCTCTTATTGCTTCAGGATATAAAGCCCATCACAAGCATGTCGTTGATTGATGTACATTTGGTTCTGGAGCATGACCGAAACAATAACAATATGAAGATTAAGAGCTGGGATAGCATTTTATTGCTTTGGGGCAGAAGGGCTTAGAAAACGTACGTCACACTAAGCCATTCCAGACCTTGCATCATCGTCGTTGAAAGATCATATTAGCTTGCGGCCTGACGGTCAATACACCCCCTACGTGTCTCCGCCGACCCAATATGTGAGCAATATTAGGGGTATATTGGCGCCTTTAATATTGTTGTTCGCGCCAAAAGGGCCTCGGCCACTCTTATGAACGAGATGCCGGACCGAACTCTTAACTCCCCCTCCCTCCCTCCCCTCCCCCTGTGCTAGCGTACTCTCCCTACCACACCTGCCTTCCGCATCCTCTTCCCACACACACACACCCACCCACCTCTCTCTCTCTCCGTTTTCCATAATGTTAAACATCACATGGTTGGAGGGAGGAGGGGCCTCGGATCTTCGGTCCCCGCAACATCCCCTATTCTCTAAAGATTGTTCGCCCCCTTTCAAACTAACACCCACCCCCACCCCCGCGAATACAGACATATACACACACACACACACACACACCCTTGTTCGTTTGACCTGTGGCTGATCCTCGCCCCTACCCCTATATCGTTGCAAATGAACCAGTCTCAATTTACTCATGCGACTGCATATTTCTCTCTCCTGTAAATAAAATACGTCAAACAGATTGTTTATGTCTACATTTCACTGTAAGAAAAATGACAAGGATTATTCATATTCTTATCTCTCTGTTTCCTGGTATTTATTATATTATGCCCAGTCTAAAAATATACGTAAAGAAAATACAGGTTTCATCTGAATCTAACTGAATAAGTCTTTTATTACCATCATTTCACTCAGCTACAGGACTGTACAGAATAAGTAGTGTTTTCTTATTCCAGCTGGTGGAATATTTTACTTCCACCGTACTATAGAACGCATGGCCAGGTATGCCGTGAGTATTGATAAGCGCTAGATTTCCCATAATATCTCTAGCCGGATGCAACATTCGTTATCAGAAAGCGTAAGAAACCGACCAATCAGCAGTTTCCTTCTGAAGAGTAATGGTATTGCCACCAATCTCCGAGTAACAGAAAGCGATCAGAAATCAAAGTGAATTATGTCTTTTCATTTCATAAATGCAGATGCTCTTAGAGAGACGAAACTCTCGCTCTCTCTCCCTCGGAGGCTTGAAATAAGATTATAGACTATTATTTTGGAACACGAACTCGGGGAAAACTGTAAACAAAGTAAGCCAACACGACCCCTAGGAATAGGTTTGGGAGTGTATCAGCGCACTTGCTTCATAAATACGGCCCTTATTTCGATACATGACAGTTTGTGAAGGGGAACCTCACAGAATTATGGTCTCTAGGTGGAGGGGCGGAGAAGGGGGAGAGGTGATAGAGTTTTGGAGGGGACATAGAAAGGGCAAGAGGTGGAGGGGGAGGAGGAGGGAGTAGGTGTATGGAGGGACCAAAAGGGGGAATTTATTTGTCAATGACGGCAAAGCTTCCCCCTGTGGAAAGCAATCAAATGAATTTCTGTGTTTGTTTTCCCATACCATGGTAGAGAGCAGAATTTTTAGGGAGGTAAATGCTATGATTTCATGCTATAACGAATTCATTTATTACTCGAATGGGATGCTTTTTTCTGTAAATATAATGCTGTGATTTATTCACTCATAATTGTGTTTGTAAACTCTGGTTGGACTTATGATGATTGACAGTGACGAATTTTATGATCCTCTACCGTTTTACCCATTTTCTTTTTCTTCAATAATATCTAAAGAAGATATGTGGTATTGCAGTTTTTTTTTTTTTACTTGATTTTCTCGTATTCATTCTCGGTATTTGTATGTGAATTGTGATTACCACTACTATTATCAGCTTCATGTCGTTTGGGAGTCAAATTATCAGGTAAAGTGCTAGAATTTATTAAATCTTACAGCTGTTCTTGTGATAGCAGATTAGTTTGAAATCAACAGCTATAGTGGTAAGAGTGAGTGTGCCATGAGAAAAATTGTATCATTGTCTGTATACGGTACAGAACTGGAAGAGAAGGAGAGTAAAGGAGAATTTTTTAGGGGAGTCAGAACCTATGCCTGGCTATAGGCGAGGAGAATGTGGAAAGGTGGTTGTGCTATGTGATTTAGATGCAAAGCTAGGTGACATAAACAGATGGCAGTGTTGGTTGGCATAGAGAACTTGGTATAAATGAGAATTGAGAGTCTTTTAGAAATCTGTTTGGAAAGGGCTTAGGTTTTTATAATACATGATTTCCAAAGAAAAATATTATTAAGCGTATTTAGGAAGGAGAAAATGGATAAGATGCGTTTTCTAAATCATATGTTAGTACTAGGTAAATGGAAGAGCAGGTTGAAGGATGCATTGGTGAGGTGTATCTGATCATTAGGCTATCTAGATGAAGTGAAAATTAAGATAAATATGAGTCTAATTTTGAAAATATGAAAATGTAGCTGTAAATGTAATTTAAGCATAATTTTGATGAGAAGGAAACGGATGAAATGAAGACAGTGAGGTGAAAGATGGAGGGTGTAGGTGTAGAGAATAAGAAATAATATTCTGAAGTCATGTGGACAGTGGTGGTTGCTTGTGAGTATAGAAGGGTAGGGAGTAATACACAATCATGAAAAAATAAGAATGAGGTGAAGGATGATAAATAAAGAAGTCCAATTGTATGACAGAAGAGAAGACCATAAACAGTGAAGGTAGGATATAAGTTAAATGATTAGTTTACCAGACCACTGAGCTGATTAATGCTCTCCTAGGGGCTGGCCCGAAGGGAAGACGTGGCTAAGAACCATTGGTTATTTAGCAACGGACCTGCAGCTTATTGTGAATCCGAACTATTATGGCGAGAAATGCTATTTAAAAGCTCTTCATATCAGCCGGCCTAATCATGCTATTTAAACTGAATGAGGTTCTGGGTTGATTGATGCATATTTTGAAGATATATTGAGTACGGAAAACAGAAGAGAGGCAGAACTGAATTATACAAGGGTGTAAGAGGTTTGTGTAAGCTTATGAGTGCTTGAAAAAGTTGCTGAGGTAAGGAGGGCAATTAAGAGTTTAGGTCTGTGGTTGCAAAATCCTTGAACAAAGATCTAGTTCGTATTTATGACTGGATTAATCTTTGGGGCATGAAACATAACCCTTCTAAAACTCCAAGTATGATCATTAATCGAACCAGAAGACTTTTGTCTTTGCATCCTTATTTACATTTATATGGTACGGTTTACAGTTTCAGTGACACTTACAATTTCAGTGACACTTTCAAGATTTTAGGTGTAACTTTTAATTAGAAATTGACTTCTGAGAAGCATATAATTAGCGTTAGCATATAATTAGCGTTACGTCCTCTGTTTCTCAAAAAATGTGTATCTTGTGTAAATGTTTGAGAATGTTTGGGAATGGAGCTATTATTGCTAAGTATTTTAACTCTTCTTTTTCCTTGTTTGGAGTACCGATCTCCAGTGTAGTTTTCCGGTACTCTCTCAACTCAACCTTTTGGACAGAGTTATGTCATCAGTCAAGTTTATTCTGCCAACTCTCAATGGTGGCTTGTGGTATAAACGTAAAGTAAGTTTAATATGTCTGTTGCATAAAATGTACTACAACGAAAACATCCTCTGCACTCTTCTTTACCTGACCTAACTGTTTTTGTCTGCCACGCAAGGCGAGCTGCTGCTGCAAACGGTGTGTCGGTTTGTAGCATCAGGTCTAATACTACTTACTTTGCTAGGAGTTTTATCTTGGCTACAAATAAATTGTGGAATAGTTTGCCTTGTGCATTTGTTGAATCTCTTGATCTCCAAATATTCATGCCATGAGCAAATTCATTCCTGCTCTCTGCTGACTTCTGAATTTCAGGTGTGTCAGTTTTATTTTTTCATTTCTTAATAATTATTCATTTATCACCTTTTCTTATAACTTATCTCTCTCCCTGGCTGAATTCCCTGTGGAGCCCTCTTGGGTTTATATTCTGTTGACTCTGTCCCTAAAGGTTTTCAGCTGAAGAATTAAAGAAGAGAGAAAGAACTAAATGTTTCGTAGGATAGAAGAGTAGAGTTGTAAGGTATGCCATGAAGATGAAAGATTCCAAAGAATTTAACGAGAGGTATAATGTTTCACAACTTAAAGGTAAAAATAATGATTATTGGGGCATAAAGTTACTTCATACACCAGGGGAAGTATGATGTATGATTCTGATTGAGAAAGTAAACCTTGTGACCGAACAATTGATGGGGGAAAGACTCCGGATTTAGGCAAGGAGGACGGTGTGCAGATCAGGTGTTTATTACGAAAATGTAGAACAGATTTGAATAGTGAAAGGGAGACTGGCTTGGTGTAAAAGTGGTCTGGTTAGTTTCTTAGGTTGAGGGATGGAAATATGATAGAAGTCTGAGAAAGGATTTTAGTCATGGATGCAAAATTATAGATTAAGCAAATGAACCCTTGAACGGATTATGGAATGGTCGATGTTGGCAGATGGTGCAGTACTGATTGGTAATAGTCAGGGAAAGTGCAGAAACCAGTGAAAGCATCTGAAAGTGTCTGCAAGGTGAAAAAGTTCAGATTAATTCCTAGGAAGAGTAGGGTATGAGGATAAATGAAAACCACGAAGATGAAGCGTTGATTGCTAATATGGATGGTTAAAGAATGTAAGTTGCCAACTGATACACTTATTTAGGATTAGGTGCAGACTGATGGACGATGGGAGAAGTAGAGAAGATGTAAGTCCCAGAATATGTAAAGCAAGGAAATGTACTAGAGTTTCTTTGGAGGCCGAGGAGAGAATGTTTGAATGGCCTGTTGACCCCACTCTCATTCATAAAGATGGAGTGTTGTTATTGAATATGAATTGAAGAAAAAAGATCCAAGCTGTGGAAATGAACTGTTTACATAGTGCATCAGGCACAAGAAATATTATATGAGGAAGTGTGAAGTATTTAGAAGTATTAAATAGGTTAGCTTAGGTGAAAAGATGGATCAGAGACTTTTGAGATATTTGGTCATGTAGAAAGATTTGGCGACATGTTAATGAAACAAAGGTATGATTCGGAAGTATTAGGAGCTAAGAGGAGATCTAGAAAATGTTGAATAGATGTTGTTAAACAGGTATTGTAAGCCGAGATCTCAACATCAAGGGAATGCGAGTATGCCTGCAATATAAGGGTGTATGGCGCAATTTATGTAATTGCAATCGCTGCGCAGCTGACGAGTCTTCTGCAAAGGTGTACATAGTAAACTAAAGTCAGGAAAGTTTTGTAGCTTATAGCGATTAACACGATTCACCAGTTAAAGTATGAATGTGGGAGTTAAAGGAATGGCTTAATGTTGAATATGCACTTACACAGACGTAGTACAGTATATATATATATATATATATATATATATATATATATATATATATATATATATATATATATATATATATATATGTATATATATATATATATATATATATGTGTGTGTGTGAGTGTGTATGTATGTGTGTGTTTCAACAGAATCAACAATCTAACTTCCCATCTTAAAGTATCCCACGACAAAAAAAAAAAAATTATATTTACAACGGTGTGGTTATCTTTTCCTTACGTTTGTTTTTAGTATTGGAAAGGAAGGCTGTGCTTCTTTGTCCAGAGCGATGGTGCTTTATTGATCCGTATAAAAGGTGAATTGCTCTTTTGAAAAATACTTTTAAAGCAGCATTCTATCTGGACGTTAGGATCATTATTGTTTACAGGGCTTACCGTTTCGTTTTATATATCGGACAGTTACTGATGTATTTGTCATTTACATAAAAGATTACCTTAACAGTCATGTATTTTGCTCTCGGTAATGGTATTCACCCTTAGTATTAGATATGAGTAATCGAAATTTCAGTTTTATAAACCGGGAAAAGGTGTTCATATCGAGGGTGGATAGTGTATTTTGCATTTTTTACTTTATGTTAGTAATGTATTATTTACAATTACAGTCTTGTTCTTGAGAAAATTATGAACATAAAGATTTGCTAATAAAATATATTAAGTATCAGGATAGTTTTATTGGGCTTTTTATTCTCGGATTTCGTAATTAAATTTTCTTTGATTATTTACGTTGCATGTATGTAGATATGCGTGTATACGGGTTTTGTCTGATTTATCATTCATCTTAAGACAATTGCTATATGTATGTATATATACATATATGTGTATGTATACATATATATAGATGTATATGTAAAATTGTATATATATATATATATATATATATATATATATATATATATATATATATATATATATATATATATGTGTGTGTGTGTGTGTGTGTGTGTGTGTGTGTACCAATTTCCTGAGATGAACAAGAAAATCAGAGAAAAACCCACATACATGCATTCATACATGTATGTATATATGTATATGGGTTTTTTCTGAATTATCGTTCATCTTAGGAGAATTAGTATACATGCATACATACATACATACATACATACATACACACACACACAGAGTGTGTAGATGAACAAATGAGTAAGTTGATAAGATTTTACTTATAATGAACACTAATCAGAAAAGTCTGCTGTGAAATTTCCCTTGAATGATTTAGAAGTACAGTAGAAGATTTTTATCTTTAGAGAATTAATAAACTTTTGTTTGTTATAATTTAATATTTAAGTGATTTTATTTTATCTTTGAGTTACGCATTTTTCATTTATGAATGTTAATCAGATATGTCTAATATAATGAACAAAGATTTTGTTCATCATTGAATCATAAAGCATTCTTTGTATAGTAATGCTTAAGACACACCGTGATAATGTCGTAACTAGGTATTCCCTATCTTATTGCTGAGGACTCTTCATTTATTCCACTCGCTATTTATCTATGAATTTTTGCAGTGCTTCGAATTTTAAACTTGCTGATAACATCGATGCACCGTTTACAGGTGCTCGAAGTATTTGCGATTTTCCAGCCATTTAAGAAAGTGCGGTAACTAACCATTATGTTTTAAAGGGCAGTTGCCTCATTTGATCGAAGCTCTGTAATTAAAGAATCCCTTTTCTCCAATGATCTTTTGTGAAACTTACGCTGCATTTGAGATATACTGTTGGATAAGTTACGGTGGCCATGGAGTTAATTCCTTCCAAGCGTGTGTATTTGTGCATGTGTAAATGTATCAAGGTTTTTAAAACTTAGATGTGTTTTCTTTCATTTTTTTAAACAGTTGAAAAGATTTTTTTATTTTTATCGCTCAGAGTTTACTTAGTTAAATTTTCTTGTAGAGGCAGCTTCATCGTTATAGCAAGAAATGTTAAGCGTTTTGGTATTTAGGTAAAAGGTCTTTCCTTCTGAATTAAGCTCCTTTTTTCCAGAATTGCTTGATTTCATTAATGTTCGTAGTTAACGAATCAGTTCTGGTGTTTTATTTCAGTAATGTCGTTATGTTGGATTATTACAATCGTAACGTACTCATTCAGTACGCGAGTGAGTTGTAGGTATTGTGAAATACCTGTGTACTTCTTTTTTTCCATGTGTTCATTACTTCCATAATATGTAAGTTATTTTGTTCTTATGTTAATGATGGCGGAGTGCATTGTACCTATGCTCATTGCATAACAAGGGCATGCTGCCTATTTCATGCCTTTTCATGTTAAAACGCTTTTGGTTTCCACATTTCTGTTTTTATAATGCAAAAATTAGTTTGAATTCTGGTTATGCTTCTGACGATTTAGAGTTAAAAGAGAAAGATATCGATTGACATATTCTTTCATAGGTGACCTTACGCGTCCTGTAAATTTGTATTTATTAATAAATTCCATACTTTGTAAGTACGGTGATTGTAGTTATCGGACGTTGATATGTTGGACACTATAATTTCTAAAGTCATTAAGTGGTACCCTTATACTGACTAAAGTGTCTTTCCGAGAAATTCATATCTTTAATTGTATGTAAAACTGACGGTAAAAATTCATTATGAATAACTACCTGTAATCCCGAGGTATGCAGTACGTATAGTATGGGTTTTTAATAAAAAAAAAAAAATGAGAATCATCTGCTAGCTGATGTTCACAATCAGAGCTTGTGTAACCCTTCCCTGAACCCTTTTTTCTTCTGCAATAATTCTCTCTCTCTCTCTCTCTCTCTCTCTCTCTCTCTCTCTCTCTCTCTCTCTCTCTCAGCTATAATAGCTTCTCCGTTGATAAACGAGAACGCAAAACTCACGGCAGTGTAGATGATGAAAAACCCAATTCCATCTTATAATTAAAATCCAAAATAGGCCCCCGTGCGTTGCCACCCATTCCAATTTTCCGCGCGTTAGCTCCCTACGTAAGAGCGACAGTTTGCGGGCAGCTCTCCAACAAAAGTAATCTGATATAAGTGTTATAATCGTCTCAGTGCCGCCAGTCGGAAACGCTCCCACAAGCTTTTGTCTCGCAGAATTACGGACACGGGATTTAACACCGCTCTGATAATTTTTGGGACCATCTGAACTCCCCTCCTTCCACTTCCTCTCCCCCTACCCCTTCCTTCATTCTATCTATCCATCTATGTATCTGTCTCACCCTTCCTTTCTTTATATCTCATTTCTCTCTTTTTGTGGAAAGATCAGAACGAGATATACCTATCTATCCATGTATCTATTATTTCTATCTCTGCATTTACCTCCATCTATTCCAGATATTTCTCCTTTTACTCTTCCCTTTTAGAATAATCAGGCAGAAGCGTCTTGTTTACTCTGCCTATCTTGCACTTCTCTTCCCTCTTCTTCTTACCCAACCTTTCCCTTTATCCATGTAGTCCTTTCCCTCCTTTATTTTAGAAGACTGTGGGCGAGCTGTTAGACAGCGGTGGCAAACATATGGGGAAGAGATAAGAGAAATTAGGGCTCCTCTCATCTGCGCCCTATAGAGACTGCAAACTCTAAAATAAAAATTTGATTAATACTGGAGATTGAAATCTTTGGGAAAGACCCAGAAGGACGGCGTTGAATTAAGATGTTTTCAGGTCGTAATTATTTGTGGAATGTATGGCTTAGTTTCCTGTTCTTGACAGCGGTCGCTTTTACTTTTTTCATTTCTTCTTGAAAGCAGTCTGTGTATTACTAGAGTATATATTGTAAATAATTCTTTTTTATTATTAGTTAATTTAGTAGTTTCTTGATTCATCTATTTGTTTCTGGTGAGGTGCATTTGTTTAGTATTCACTATGTATATTGCAAATAATTCCCTACTGTAATGCTGATTCCACATTCGTATGAATAGGATTTAATTTATAGTCTAATTTTGTATTTATCTTTTGGTAATAAAGAATTGTTCAGCACACACATACATATATATACAGTATATATATATGTGTGTGTGTATGTGTGTGCATGTGTATGCATGTACGAGTATATATATATAAATTTAAGTTCGTACAATAACATAATAGATTACTTCTTAATGTAAGTAATTTAATTTTCAGATTATGATTGAAGATTTTATTATAAAAAGTATCAGATTTGGAGAGGCATTATAAGTAATAGGCACCTGCCTCTCATGTGTGTCCCTCATAAGTGTTGCCAAACACTGCAATTCTCTTTTAAGTAGGATTAAACCCCCTGTCAATAGAGTCCCCTATGGAATCCCTGTGCGGGGAAGAGGAATTGAATTGTATTGGCAAAACGCATCGGATAGCCCATATGGCTAAGTAGATTATTGGTGTTTGGGTATCAATATTTACCACTGATCATCCGATTGAAGCCTTTATAATCCTCCGGTATTGGAAAATGCTTTTTTTGAAAAAAAAAATGGTCACCGTTTAAGTGTGAAGCCATCAAGGGGTTCTTTCTATTTTTTCTTTTGTTTGTTTTACCGTGTTTATTCTTTAATGTTATGTTTCCCTCTCTCTTTTACAAATTGGTTTAATGATTATTGATTGTTCCATAGGTAATCTGTATACTAGTTGTTAAAATTTTTTATTCTTTATTTAAATACGTGACTTATCAGCTTTATTTTCTTATTTCAAGTGAAGAGAAAAAGACCAAAAAAGGCAATTTCTGTCGTTCTTTTCATCTTTTGAAGTTTAGAAGCTGTGAAACATTTAAGCGTAATTGGTGTGTTCTTTCTCCGAGAAGGATGATTTATTTTGTTATTCTCGATTTCGTTCGAGACGAGCCCCGAAATCCACAGTATATAAAGTTACTTCTCCTGTGCCATAGGAGCGAGTATTAATGTTAAGTTGCAGCAGAGGAACTTCAGCCGTTAACGAGAGATCTGTCCAAGCCTTGTTACCCATTACGTAAAGAATGCATGACTGGTAGAAACTCCATGTGAATGATAATGAAACACCTCCATGCACCTCGAGAAATATTTTAGATATGCCAAGTAACTTTTCACAAGAAGAATCTCACCCTGTGTTTTACTCCGCAAAGACTGTGTTTTGTTTCGTTAGCTATTTTCAAAGGAAATCTTCGACTCGACGACTGTGGCTCTAAGGGGCGCATCCTAAAGTTTATGTATGGATGATTATGATTTTGGACTCGTTAAGGCACACCATGTTGCTCTCGACACTTCAACATTTGTACACCAGGAAAACATTTGATTGTGTTTTATTGAAAGATATCTCGTGGGAAGAAATCTTTGTATGCGCTGTTACTGTGATTTGTATTTGTGAGTACCAAAATACGCTGATATTTAGGTTTTGAACGAACCGATACAGAAAGCGTATGCACCGAATAGGAATGGAAGTCTTTTGTACTGTAATTCCTAAATGAAGTATTGATTATTTTGTATATCATAGTGGCATTACTATATTAAAAGGTCAACGATGATGGGCTCGTAATCGAAAAACCCTGGACTACTAAAGGAATTAAATATAAATTTGTTCATCTGTCATTCCCAAAGAGTTTTGATTAATATTCTGGATTCCCTCCAATGGGAAAAATGTCCGAGGAAAAAAGAAGGGCTGTATAAAAATTGGGATTGGGGTGGTAGGGTGGGGGATGGGGTTCGGAGATGTTTGGCCATCGCTCGCTTTCTTGACGGTTTTCAGCTAAGGCTGCCGATCAAAGCGGAGACATGCACCGAACTTCTGACCGCCTGACCACTTACATTATTTACCCCAAAGCGACATACTGTCCGTTTTAAAACTAACTCGGCAAAAAAGTCTCGAAATGTCACTGATGTAGGATTCAGTGCACGTCACTGGCGGTGCCGTTGATGCATATGTACGAGTATCATTTTGTGAACGAGTTTTCAAGTATAAGGTTAAAAGGACTCTCACTTTCGTTTTTTTCTCCGACAACATTTTCTGTTCGAATTAATCCCTTTTTGTCAACCATTGGCAGCTTTTGTGGTAATGAGTGGGTTCATTCCGCTGCTGAAGTTTGCCTTGTATTCTGATATATCGTTTTTCTGTGTTTTAGTGTTTAGTTTCATCTTGCTTTTTTATCGACAGTCGTAATAAATCGTCGACCATTGTTAGGTGGCACTCTGTGCGTCATGTGTCAGCTTTACGTCTCGTGTATATGAACACACTCATACAGGGGGAAGAGGGACTTCTTTAGATTTCCAGGTAAATACATGGCGTCTGAGTGATGTATGTTTGTATATAGAGACAAAATATCTTCTACAAGGGAACATGATTTTTAGGAAGGGTTTTGAGGCTTACCATTCCGTTCCAGATGCGATTTACGGTTTCTGTCTATTAATTGTGAATATGTATGTATGAAATTTATCTTGAATTATTCAAATTATTTATATTTTGATAGGTTAAGTACATTTGAGGTAGTCCGTTTTTGGATAATCTGCAGTCTAAGTATGTTTCCTCCTTTGTATATGGGTTTATTTTTTTTACCTTAGTAATTTTCTTGTCTTAAAGGAAAAATAGGTTTACCACACGAGTCTGCTGTTTTACGCCTTTTTGGACTTGCTTGTATAGTTGCATCTGGAAGTCTCAGATGCGTGAATAACGGGTTTTCTTCAGTATTAATTTATAGAATTATTGGCGGACAATGAGTACAGTTACATTGCATTTAATAGCCTTTTTCGGATAAGACCTTTTAATTTTTTGTGATATTGCCTCACACTAATTTATGCCTTACATAAAACAATTGTGTAACTTCTTACTCATAAAATAGACTTTAGTCTTTTTAGTTGTTTAGCTGTATGTTGGCGCATTAGATTTTACAATTTTTTATTTAAGACATAATTTTTTCTCAGAATTTCGGAAGAAATTTCCATTCACCCATAACACCACATTGTTCGGCATACCAGACATCCATAAATAAATAAACTGCAGCTTTGCAAATATGCAATCATTCGTTGTTGATTGTAACATTGATTGTGAGAATTGTTTAACTTGGAAATCCATAGAACAGAAATGGTTTATATAACCCATATCAGGTCATTCCGCTTCATAAACACCCTCATGCCTAATGATGTTCAAAGGTAGAACGTTACCTTCTGTGGTTTACTGTAGCTGATATATACAGTTAATAATCCTCTACTGCTGAAATCAAGATTGATTCATACGAGTTTGGGCATGGTTGTTCTTCTTAAAAAAGTAAATTTACAAAATGTTTTCATTCATAGTGGAGTTTTACCTCGGTTTTATATATATATATATATATATATATATATATATATATATATATATATATATATATATATATATATATATATATATATATATATATACAATATTTTCTGACATAAATGAAAGGCCAGGGTGCTACCAGTTGACCTGTATGTGTCAACTGGTAGCGCCCTGCCCTTTCATTTGAGGGACCGGGTTTCGATCCCGATGTGAGACAGAAATTAATTTCTGTGAAATACGTGCTCATGTGTTGATTAGTTCTAGTGCTATTTTTACTGTATATATACCGTTTTAGTGGTGGGCTGCAATGGGACTTTGTTGAAAGCAAGCAGTGAATTGAAACATTAAATATCGTAATAGGGTTTAGAATATTTAGATTACAAGCTTGATATAGATTTCACAGAGAAACATCAAACATGAATGATTCTGTTTATCTGAACTGGTTTGCTTTGGTGTTGCCAAGGCCGTCCTTTGTACATTTGCCAAATGACACTGATTATTTTCAATGTCATTTTTTATTTTACTTTTGTTCTCTTGAATCAGGTGATGTTGTTTGCCTTTTATCTGCAAGAATTCATTGAAAAGGGAAGTTTAGCACAGTGTTATTTCCTGCGATTAGTTTTAGTTATCCGACTAGATACTGATCTTCCAAGGAAGTTAAGCAAGGAATAATTAGGCTGCCCACTTATACATTTGTCTTGGGCAATAAACTTACATAGATACCTCAAACATCCTCTGGTAAAAAGAAAGTGGCGAAATGTAGCCGTAGCCAGTCAAAGTTGGAAAAGAAATAGAACGAACCCCTTCGAGGAGAAACCGCATAGATGCTTTTATTGAAGAAGCAAATTACACACAGAACTCGCGCACGGAACCCTGCAAGCAGATCCTGTTGTGCGAACCACCACAATATCGTCGTCAGTTAAAGGATCCCTAAGGTACAGAAAGGCTGGACGACCATCTGGAGCGTTTCACTCAACTTGCCAAACTTGCATCCCCTCTTAAGCTTTGGTGCCCCATGTCCACTTCCACTATGTAAACACACGCTCGCTCCTTCCCCGTCCTGCCTGCATCCCCCACGCCCCTGTCGGACACCCATCCTTCCACCTCTCTCTCTCTCTCTCTCTCTCTCTCTCTCTACCCACCCCTCCTCTTTCCCCGTAGATCTTCTCCCCCGCCCCATTCCTCCATCCCTCGTCCACTCGCCATTCCCTCTTCCTTTCTCTCTCTCTCTTCCTTCCGTCATTCACTCAGCACTTTAATACTCTTGATCTACTCTTACCGAATTGATTGAAATCCCCGAGTGTAGGTTGTTGCACTTGGCACCTCTAGATGCGGCCCCATGGATAGAATACAGGAATTGGAATGGAATGGTTGAACGGCGAAGAGTCAGAGTTTAACATATCTTGCAATTTATTTTTTTTTTATCTTTCTTTATTTTGGTTTCGTTTACCCCCTTGGAAATGCTTTGGTGTTTCATGTTTAATTGTTAAATAGTCTTACGACGGAGGCAACTTATTACTGTTATTATTTACCTTATTTTTCATCCATTTATGAATAGATAAGTACACGTATAACAACTAACACAAAATTACATGTTCATATATATATATATATATATATATATATATATATATATATATATATATATATATATATATATATATATAAATATATGTATATATACAGTACATATATACAGTATATATATATATATATGTATATATATATATATATATATATATTTTTTTATATATAATGTGTGTGTGTGTATGTGTCTGTATGTGCGCTTGTGTTTTGCTCGTGTTAAGATCTTTGGATAAGTAATCTCTGAAGGTAATGTAAAGAAAAATATATTTGTCAAAGGAATACTGATGTTTTATAGGATTACTCCGTATGTGCGATTATAATTTTCTTGGAGTTTTTCATGAACGTTTCTTATGCTTGAAATGATTGGAAATTATAACCAGTTTCAAAAGTCTTATGCATACTGAATGCAGAATTCAAGTTCGATAGTGTTCTCAATGGGTGATTAGATTAAAATTTCTGTTTTGCGATTATTTAATATTAAGCATGACAGCATATAAAGGAATGCAGAGCAGTACCTTACATATATATCTCGTATTCTTATATTTCAGATCTGCTTATCCTTATAGGTAAAACTGTAAATATTTGATAAATTTGGACAAAAGAGCCTGTGGGTCATTTTGTGAAATTGCGCCTTAGGGCTACCTGGTCTGGTCTCATGTCTCTGTACGCCTCAATCCCCGAAAAAGTTGGAATATCCTACCCTAAATTTCCTAAGGCTAACCAAATTTTATAGTAAATTTTTTGCACAGTTAAATCATTTTAATACCTAAAGTTCAGATAGCATAAATAACACGACTTTAAAAGTAAAATTTTTACCTTGTGAAATGTAATATATATACAGTATATATATATATATATATATATATATATATATATATATATATATTTATATATATATATATATTATATATATATATATATATATATATATATATATATATATATATATATATATATATATATATATGGTTTGTTGGTATAGTGGTTAGTGTCGTGGAATGCCACTCATTTGTCGTGGGTTCGCGTCTCCCAGGGCGATGAAAAATCACTGGATTCATATCATGATCAGTTATTGCTGCAGTGGGTCTGCTGTGGAGGTTGAAACCAATTTTCTTTGAAGCTTGAATTTCAGGTCAATGGCCCCTGTATGCTTGTTCTATGTGAATAGGTATCATCTACTGAAATAATAATAATAATTTTATGTATTATGGTATGTAGGCTATATCTGAATCACGAAAATATGGAAAGTGATGTTTATATAAATAAAAGATAAATTCGAGAGAATAAACACTGGAGTGCTGCAGGGCCTTTCGACTCTCTGTCGTCCTTTACTTTACCTTAAAGGACGACAGACAGTCGAAAGGCCTCGCAGCACTCCAGCGTTTCCTTCCCTTAAGTAGATTTTATCTATATATATATATATATATATATATATATATATATATATATATATATATATATATATATATATATATATATATATATATAATGTATATATATATATATATATATATATATATATATATATATATATACTATATGTAATATAATTTATAATATATATATATATATATATATGTATGTATATATATATATATATATATATATATATATATATATATATATATATATATATATATATAGCGCCACTTAAATATACGTATATACATCGTATGTTTATTTTGCTGCACATAACTATGGTGTGAAATAGCCTACCGTGAACACACAGTAACCTGTAGCATCCATTATACCGTCGCGGATACGAAAGAGATTTCTTTTGTGTATTTCATTAAAAGAAAAGTGTCTGGATCCCTTTAAGCATTCTAACCTCATATCTCCGCCAAATAGGATCAGTGAATTTCCTTTATTCAACCCAGCTAATAGCCTGTCCGAGTTCTTCCTTTACAACCCCCCTCCCCACACCCACCCCCTACAAGTTCCCCACCCCCACCCCTGAAAGTTGGTAGCAGCGTTTTCGAGCAAAGAAATTATTGTGGCGTGAAGAAAGAATCGCGGGGTCAAGAACAAGAAGGTGATCGGCGTACTTGTTCTTTACTCCTCGCCATTTTCTACGTCTTTTTTTAACACCATATCTTGTGTAGTATATATTCCCTCCCTTTGCGGTCAGTCTGGTGGTTCGTTCGTCGACCGCGACTTGGGTTGAATTCTTCCCCATCTGACCTTGTGATATTCGATTGTCTTCTTTGTTATTACCCCCCGAATCAAATGTTTACCCAAAATATAGCATAGATAAGGATGTTTTACCCGTGTATGGCTCAAAAACGTGTCCCTATCCACTTCGCAATCCGTCAGAGACTCCCAAATACGCAAGAGTTTCAAGGAGGCTGAGAACGCCATTGGTCAACGGAAGGGCAGGCTCGCTCAATACTCCTCGGGTCTCAGCCAATCACAACTCGGGATGAAATTAATATAGTGACGTCATCGGTCCCCGGGGGGATGAGAGACCTGTCAAGAAATATGCGCGCGAGAAATATGGTTATGAGGCCCCGTGTGTCATTCCCCAGCAGCAAGCCGCCTCGGCGCGTCTTTCAACACACAAATGAATTATTCAACAATTGAGAAGAGGAGAGTGGAAGATGCTTCTCTTCTTCCTTCCCCTCTTCCTCCTCTCCTCCTCCTCCTTCTCTTACTACTACTACTACTACTACTACTACTACAAAGATTCCTCCTCCTGAGACTCCTTCTCTCGCTCTCCTCCCACTGTTTATGTTTGTTTATTTATATAATACCTGCCGCTTGTGATTTGTTCATTCGGCTGGAGAGAGCCAGCACAGCGTTTTCAGTTCGATATAGTTCTCGAGATTCTTTTGCTCTGTTGTCATTCGTTGATGGAATTTTCAGGAATTTTTGTTATTTTTCAGTGCTTGAAAAAAATCCTCAAAATATACTACCAACTCTCTTTATTTAAATATTCTTTATTTCTAAGTTAGCAACAGTTTTTCCTTATTAGATTAGTAATATATTTTTACTGAAAAGTGTTCTGTCTTTCAACGTTATTGGGTGGTTTCTATATTCATTTACATATTTCATTTATTATTGTATATAATAAATAGTTTGTGGTAAAGAAGTTAATATATTTCCTTTAATGCGTATTATATATATGTGTTATGTGTGTGTATATATATACATATATATACTGTATATATATATTATATATGTATATATATATATGTATATACATACATTATATATATATATGTGTGTGTGTAGATATGTGTGTGCGCGTCAGAGAGAGAGAGAGAGAGAGAGAGAGAGAGAGAGAGAGAGAGAGAGAGAGAGAGAGAGAGAGCAGGCGAGCAAAATAACAAAAAGAAAATATTCATTTCCAGTTATGAATCGGTCGCAGCCAACTTTTCCCCGGGAAGACTTCATAATGTTTCGGTGGCTGCGGAAATTCATTGGAAAGTTTGGAGTACGCAGGGGTGTTATGGTTTGTTTGTTGGCGATTTTTTTTTATTTGTTCGGGTGGTTAGTGGCTTTTTTTGTGGAGATTTCGGCGTGTGATTGTATTTTGGCCCGACTCATTATTTAGTGGTTCAATATAGTTTTTCGTCCGTTCACGTTTTTGTTTGTTTTTTACTTGATGATAAGGGACGTATTTGCATATCAGACTCTCATTCGCTTTCCTTTGTTTTAGTCGTTTCTGGTTATTTTTTGAGTTCCGGTATGAACCTGCTACAATTTTGTTTTTTCCAGTAAATATCTTTGTGTTTTAGTAACTTAATGATATGAGATGTACATACTTCGCAAGTATGTACATGCAGTTTCTGCCGTTGTTTTTTGTTAACCTGTCTGCTATTGCGAAGGGCGATTTCTGTAGAGACCATTATGCATTGAATATCATTATTTATCTGATTAAAGTGTTGTGCTCTACTAGCGGTCTCCACAAAAACATAGTAGTATCTCGTATTTTGTGAATCACGTGTACCAGCTGAATATTTTTCATTGTATTTCGACGGATGCGAGCGATAGTAGGCGATATTGTCGACCTTTTTCATTGTGAATGATATCGACGTAACCCTAACGCGTTCCATTCCCTGCCCTTTAAGTTTGCTTACTTATATAGCGGTATCGGTGGCCCCTGTGACTTCATTATAACGGGAAAGGTTATATATAATGCTGCTTCACGAAAACAAGACTCCTTTGTTTTCTTCTTTTATTACGCCACGGCAGATAACTTGCAATTAGTGAGTCGTCTTTTTATTTCGCTATGGAAGTTCGTTGGCATGTTCGCCCACGGTTGACCTAAAGGATTTTTTTTTCTTTAAGAGGAAATTATAATGGTACAGGCAACCTAATGCCCTTTTCTAGCCCAGGTCCGAAGATAACGAAATGGGAAAGCATGGGAGAAGGGTATGGCTTGACTACGAAGGCACTCTGATTCTGCTTGTTAAAGGAAGAATGGTGAGAATCAGGAAGTATAGAAGCAGGAAAGGAACTCGAAAGCTTAGCAATAGAAACAAAGTATTCTGAGAATGAAATTTTCTGTATTCATTGAATATTTCTAAGTCTCAGTTTTTCTCTATTTGTCGTTTAATGAGGAGGCCGAAGGGAAGGGTAACTTGACGCTATCACCCCGCCCTATTTATCCCGAATTCGAGTTTAAGATAAATTTCCCATTAAAACGATGCATCTTTGAAATGGCAACGCTATTCAACCAGAACGTTTTCATGCTTTCCTTTACAACTCAGCTCAGTGAATTATTCGCAAATTCCGGTAATATTTATTCTTATTATTCCAAGTGCCGAACTCATTTATTGAAATCAATTCAAAAAGGTCCTTTATCGGCTAAGCAAACATCTATGGCGTAGAATGTTCATATGTAGAAGAGAAAATCAGAGCAGCGAGAAGTGAATAATAGCAATTGTAGATGTGCATAAATGATAAATAGAAATTAATTAACCAGCAAGCACATGAAATTTACATGAATAATGATCAGGCGAAAGGAAGTCAGTAAAATCAACGTACGTAGGCTTGGCCCATCAAAACAACTTTACAGCCTTTGGGTTAAATTAGTCTACAGTAATTATATATATAGTATATATACGAGTATATATATATATATATATATATATATATATATATATATATATATATATATATACAATATATATACAGTGTGTATATATGTACATATATACACACACATATATATGTATATATACGTACACACACACACACACACACACACACACATATATATATATATATATATATATATATATATATATATATATATATATATATATATATATATATATATATATATATATATATATATATATATATATATATATATATATATATATGAAATGGTGACATTCATTATTACAGCTTTTCTTTTACCATATGATTTCATTAGCTTGGAATAAGGGTCACTTGGTCCCGACGATCAGGTCGGTTTGCTTGAATCCTCAAAACAGGACTTTAATAAGTGCTCGCTTTTTGTTCTGCTACTTTTCATGACTGATATGCATATAAAATTTGTTTGAACTCTTGTTACGTAATATTTGATTGAATTTGCATTTTAATACACTAGCTGTCTTTGTTTATGTCTCATAATGGAAGTTTATTTTGTGGAAGTTTAATGACCTTTGTTCAACTTGATTTGGTGCGCATTATGAATTATCTTATTAGTTCCACATAAGTCAGTCGTAAGGAATATGCATGTGGTTCAGTTTGCATGAAGGTTGATGAAGGACACTTTCTCTTTTTCTCAAATAGCTGATGGAGAAACTGACAGTTTACAACTTGTGAATAATGAATTGTTTATAATTTATAATGGCCCGAAACTTTTTGATATGTACAAAATTGTTGACATATTTTAATAGTAAAGTTAATACAAAACTTGTAAATGGTTATTTTTAATTGTTGAATGCAGAATTATATAATGGAATGAGTCGACTGGAATGCCTTTATTATTATCATTATTTAGTATCATTATTCATATTGAACAAATTTTTTCTGAACAGAATATCTTTTGAAAATAGAGCAAGAAAAGTTATTAAAAAATTTGTTCATTCGTGCCTTGTAAAGGAATGTATACTTTGTTGCTAAATGTGCACATTTTACCATGTAATCTGTTGAATAATCGAGTCCGTAACCTTTGCGATATTTTTGTTGGTGCTTCTTTCTTTTTCACCAAAGAGTATTAATCCCGAGAGATTCTGACATTTATACAGGGGAGGGGATCTGTGTGTATAACACCCTGTATAAAATATTTAGTTTCGCGATCACATTTAGGTAAATGAATAATATGACATATGGAAAAGTTGCGAGTTTGCGACCGATACAATAGTCAGTGGTTGTAACCAGTTCAAATAATAGTTTATAATCTATTCCACTGAGTTTTGTCGTGATTATTAGTAGTCAACTTCAATGAAAAGCTAATCTAGTAAAGGGCAAACTTTAGAAATCTTATTTCCTCTGTTTTTTTTCGTAATTAAGGGATGTGATTGGAAATGAGTTTTACTTATTAGGCTTCTTCGTTGAATGTAGATTACTTAATTACTTTCCAGACTTATGAAAATTACCTTCCGATTGCTTTTTGATTATTTAAATAAGCTCTCCCAGATTGACTCGTATCTTTCATTTATTTATTCTCTCTGGTGGATCGTTCGGAGAAAGATCTCTCTCTCTCTCTCTCTCTCTCTCTCTCTCTCTCTCTCTCTCTCTCTCTCTCTCTCTCTCTCTGTATCAAACACATTCACATGAAAAACAATCACGTCTCTCTCTCTTTCTTTCTCGCTCCTTCTCTGTAGTAGATACATTCACATTAAAACAATCATCGTTCGCACTCTCTCTCTCTCTCTCTCTCTCTCTCTCTCTGTATCAAATACATTCACATGAAAAACAATCACGTCTCTCTCTCTCTTTCTTACTCTTTCTTTGTATTAAAATGCACTCGCATAAAAACAGTCCTCTCTCTCTCTCTCTCTCTCTCTCTCTCTCTCTCTCTCTCTCTCTCTCTCTCTCTCTCTGTATTAGATACTCTCGTGTTAAAAATAATCACATCTCTTGTTCTCTTTCTCCCTCTCCCACACGAGCATGCACACTTATTTTAAAGACGAATCACAAGCGCAGGCAGTGCTTGTGTAGAACTGCACATGTTTCGTTCACACATATTGGTCGGGGGGATATATTTAATGGCTTATTTAGCTAATGAGTTTAATGTTATCAACTGCATATGCTTTAAGAAAGTAGTATACTTTAAAGAATGAAAATATGCATTCTTCGAGAGGAACTAGTATATACAGTATACATGTGTATGTATGTATATATATACATATATTTACATAAATGTATATCTATATATACAAGGAAATATTAAAAGACATAAGCACTAAGCAACAGTTATTTTTTTTTTTTTATTCTGCTTATATGTTCACTTATACTTTCTGACGTTGCCGAGATATTCTTTGCACTGTACCCTGAAGAAGTGTACAGTATATATCTTGCTCTTACAATATATATATATATATATACATACATTACTAATCGGAGTTATTTATTATGTAATTTTGTTGCTTCATATCCTGCTCAAGTCTTAATATTTACTTTTTTATGATAATTTATTTGGAAATCATATATTTTTTTCATATTCATCAATATTCTTTGTAGCTCAGTGTATAAGAATCAAGTCATACTTAGCCCATGAGCAGACTTTCATTGACACCATACAACTTTCAAGGTAGATATATACTCTGCCTCAGATTTATGTAATTAGATGCCGTGTTTTTAAACACCTCATTCTTTTAAAAAGGTAAAATTTTTGTTCCTGATTTATAAAAATATTCTAGGAGAGAACCTCTCCTGAGTTTGCAGTAGCAATATTCCTATATCTATGCTAATGCGAGGCTCTTATAGAACGTAAACATATGGGGTGGTTCCAATATGCGGAATCGGGCGCCTCCATTAGCCTTGATAAATCTGGACGTGAATTTCACGTCGTACATTCACTGCGAGGTCTTGGATAAGTCAGCTCTATCAGGGTAACGAGTGTATTAGATTAGATGTATCATATGCAGTAAATAACCCGGATCAACTTGTCTACCGCCTGATCCGATAAGATCGTCGGCTGGATGAAACTTGTCCGACCTGTTTGCTCGACGCCACGAGGAAAGAAAGCACAAGGTCTCACCCTTGTTCCACGCACTGGAGGAGGACATGATGATGCTTGGAAAGAATTCCACTTGCTACATATGTCTCCGTGTCTTACATTTAGAGATGAAGACTTTTATATGGTGTTGAACCGAGATCGTCAAAGCGACCCGAAAATTCAGATCGACAAGGAGAAATAGTGCAGTACAAGTAATAATAGATTACTCCATTTCTTCTGTTAATGTATGGGGATCTGTTTAATTCTTTAAATTTCCATTTTTTTCGTCGCTCTTTCGTGTTAGTGGCAGTTATTATTTGTTAATGACAGGTAAATGGGATGGTTTTCAGTAACTGTAAGTCTCTTTGAAAGTACGATTTATTCCTAATGTTCCGTTTTGTTCCTAGTTGGAGTAATTATAATGCTTTTGTCTGAGTTGCTATTAGTTTGCGGTGCGTCAAGGTTTTCGAATTTTGGATGCACTTTTACATTTAGAAATCTTTCTGACTATTAGCCTTTTGTTGTTCTTTATTAGATTTCCTTTATAATTATGGTTATTTTTTCCTGTACGGACAATGATGTCTGAAGAAAATGTGACGTCTCAAAGAATATTTAAATCTGGATGTGACTCATATTGAGTTAGTAGATGAAGCAATTTTCTACTTCGGTTTATTAGCGGAGGCGTCTGCTTATTGACTTGTCTGTTTGTCTGTCTACCGCTCTGTCTGTCAGGCCTTTTATATGCCCGTCCATCCTCTAAGGGTCAAGTGTTTTAAAGTCCGTTAATTTCAATATCCATGAAGACAAAGATTTCAAACAGTATGCTTAACTTTTTTTGGATTCAGTATTTTATGTGTTGGATCCAATTTTCAAGTCATATTTAAAGATCGAATAAGTACTGAAACTTGGCCATAATTAGTGAATAACACGAGATAGAGACTTTATGTCTGGCATGTGTACTTCACTAATAAAGACTGTGCAGAGCGAGGTTAAAGTCGCACTTCGAGGTCAAATGTCAAGTAGGAGTTTGCCACCAACAGAGACATCTTAAAAGCTCTTTACTTTTTCTAGGGTCTGTGTATTTCTGTAAAGCTATATGTCTGCTTTCGCTCTTAATTTGAAAGCTCAATTCAATGCCTCAGTAAGCTCAAACATTCTGAAACATGCGAGAAATCTAACGTTGTAAATTCTTCCATTTTAAGTGATTCCTAAAGAATTATGGGAAAATTTGTCTCAGAGGAATGAATTTTTTTTACCTAGAGTGTAGAGGAGAAAGTATACATGACTCATTTTCTCATACTTTAAACTCCGTAGGGGGTTAGTGCCGTCGGTGCACCTCATGCAGTGCAATGTAGGCATTACTTAAGGGTCTTTGCAATGTCCCTTCAGCCCCTAGCTGCAACTGCTATCATTCCTTTTACTGTACCTCCGTTCATATTCTCATGCTTCCATCTTACTGTCCATCCTCCTAACAATTGATTCATAGTGCAACTGCGAGGTTTTCCTCCTGTTACACCTTTCAAACTTTTACTGTCAATTTCCGTTTCAGAACTTAGTGGTCTTAGTTGCCCCAGTGCTTGGCATGTATGCCTAAAATCTATAAATCAGTCACACTTTAGAAAGCTTTTTGCACTGTATTCCTAATGACATTGTTGAACCAAAGGCGTTCCATTTAATATATAACAGTTCTCTTACCTTCGACTTACATTCGCTTCAGTTCCGTTGTTTGATCACCGCCATCGTATATTGTTCTACAGATACTTCTTAGGGCACTGTTCTGGGGATCTTCTTGATTTTATAACACGCCACACTCGTCCTCTTCGTGCTTTGTATTTACAAAAATGCTCAGCCGAAGCCACTAACACGGCGGTAGACAGGTTTTAAAATTCCTTTACGCATTTGGATTTCGGCATTGAATTTCTGCCTTACTTATTTCTTGAATTTTTTAATCTGATTATTTAAAAAAAAAACTGCTTTATTTTCACTTAAATGGCAATTATCAAACGGGACTTGTGTACCTGACTTTTTGAGTTATTTATCATGAATGGAGATTAGGTATCATCTTAGGTTATTTCTTGAAACTTTCGACAATTTGCTACTGAAGTTTTATATGTATTCTTGTGATTGATCCTAAGCCGAAATACAGTTGTGATTCTTATCATTTGCAGTCTGGGTGGTTAACTAAGGACAGACTTGGTCCATTCAGTGAAAGATATCCTGGCACCTGCAGGACCCAACCAGCCTTTAGGATTCTTGAACGTAATGAGCAGGCAAGGTTTGCATCTTAATCTGTGCGCAGACAACCTCCTTATTTAGATAAGAGCTGTTGTTCTTACAACTTGTAGCATGTACTTGCCTGAATGACGCGGCAACTAATTTCTCTCTCTCTCTCTCTCTCTCTCTCTCTCTCTCTCTCTCTCTCTCTCTCTCTCTCTCTCTCTCTCTCTCTCTCTTGTTTAATTATCAAGAAATAATTAAAATAGCTCCTCAGAGAATTTTGAGGTTTTGATAATTCATCTCTCTCTCTCTCTCTCTCTCTCTCTCTTGGTGCAATAACTATGTCAGTAATATAATTTCTAAAACGATATCAAGACATTAAAAAGTGTTCCGGGCTCCTGCCACTCTATCTTTCTCAAAACCATTTTTTTTTATCAGGAATAATCCCACAGCACTGATAAATGATAGAGCTCAGAATCTCAAATGAAATGAACACATTGCTGGCCATTCATCTCCCCTCGTCATCGCACCCCTTTCTTTATAATCCTCGAATATTATCCAGCTTTAAACTGTATTATTCTTCTTAGGCCAGCGAATATCATCATCACTCCAGTCAATTGGGATTTTCGACGTTTGTAAACTTTAATGGAACGTTTTATTTTTACACGATTGTTTGGAATCCTTGTATTTTTGTTGGTAGGATCTTTGTATCAAGATATACCTTTATACCAAGGTATATATCAAGAATTTTAATTTGGCTCTTAATATAAAATAAAGGGAATAGTGATAGTTTTTTTTGTTGGAGATTATTTCAATGATATATAAATGTATTTTCTTTAAACTTTTAGTGGATATCATTGTGATTTTTTGTCATTAACGCAGTTCACTCGAATCTTTGAGAACTGATCAAATATGTTTCCAGTTATACTTGTGTCTAATATGTGTGTGTATGTATATATATATATATATATATATATTATATATATATATATATATATATATATATATACTATGCATAATGTATAAACTTTTTCATCTTTGTTCTCAAAGGTTGTTACTGATTAAATCTGAAGCTAATGGTGAACACATTTGGGTGAGGGGCGAGAAATGATCTTTTTTTCCATATTGTGACTAAATTGATGGGCAACATCTACAATAGTTGGTCTAGGAATTGGAAATGAATTTCACATTCCATTTTCGGAATAATTAACCTGAATCCTGAATTTCTTTATTTTCTAGGAAAAACTACCTTATCACATATTCTTATTTATCTTCTGTCTTGAGACCTGTTTTTTTTACTGATTTCATGTGGATTTAGCTAATCCATGTTGTTCTATTAAAGTAAAAGTACTCTTATGATTATATTGCATTGTTTAATAGTGACTGTTAACCATTTTTCATGATAATTCTGATTCACTCACAGGATAAATGCTTTTGGGGTGAGCATTTCTGATTCCTCTTTCAGAAAGACTGCAGACAACAGGTAATCTAATATAGGCTTAATAATACTCTGCAAGATGGGTCATATTTGTAAAATAAGAACGTCAGAATATAAAGCACTATTCCTGTTACCCCGAGGGAGGTAATAACAGTTGTCCTTGTCATAATAATAGTCCTTCTCATTCGTGGCGTTTGACAGGTATTCATAATAATAGATCTCTGTTGCCTTTATCTCCAGGTAGTCATTCGCTGGGTTCACTGTATTTGTAACCCATTGTATTGCCTCGTTGGTAAACATGGGTATCCTTCCCTTATGGTAGTGTACAACAAAAACTCACATTCTCCGAGGCGTTAACGCTTCTGTATGACCACACTTTTCATCCAGGAGGGGTACAATAATTTTTTTTTTTTTTTTTTTGCGTCTGATGCTGTCAACTTTTTCCAGTATAACAAACTGTATGAAAGCGGTTCATTTAGCCCAGTAAAGTTTGTGTTGATGTATTTTGTTTCGATACACGCATATATATATATATATATATATATATATATATATATATATATATATATATATATATATATATATATATATATACTCTATTTACTTGCTTTCTTTCTCCTTTGATGTTCGTTATGGTCCAGACTGTCTTTCATTAGATGCCTACGCGAGTTAAATATTTATCTAAGAAGAATTTTACTACTTGTTTGCAAATTACCGAATTAGAAGGTGAATTTGTTATGGTAAACTGTTTCTTACTGTGGCCGTGAAACTTTTATCTCGAAGAGTGTATGGCTTCAGAATAACAAAACAGGAGAGCCAGTAACGATTATGCACTGACGGGTAACTCCACAGTTTTACAACGTTATCCTGCTTGTGCACACATTTTGTATCATAATGTAAATCTTCATTTTTAAGCGTGACTTTTACTATTAAACGCGATTCTTACTCCCGTCTTAATTGTCCTTACAAATCTATACGCTTCTTATTCTACCTCTCCTTAACTGTTATACACCACTTTCCCCCTTCTCTTTGCCTCCCACCCATTCCCTCCCCTCCTCATTTCACACCTCTGTCCCTCTCCCCATTCTTCATAAAGCCTGTCATCTGGTGCCTGGGGGGAAGTTAATAACGTTTTATGCACTCTTTTATCCATTACAATTGTCCATATGTTTATATTAAATCATTTCACGGTCCCTGGCGGCTTTCCCCTCCTCCGCTATTACCATAAGCACACATGGACAACCCACGTTCGGATCGCTGCGTTCTTGGCCTCGCTTGAAGGTATGCTGCTCTCTGTAAAATCTAATTTCGTGCTAATTGTTTTGGG
>NC_089753.1:16594474-16609474 GCF_040412425.1 Macrobrachium rosenbergii
ATCTTTTTCTTTTTTCCAAGTGTTTATAAATTCTTCTTTTATGCACATAATTATTGTATGTATTTAGGAGGAAATCTGTGCATATTTATAAATATGTTTGTGTAGTATGGCTGAATGGCTGACCAGGATGTGTAAAGTATAGATTGTTAAGGGAAAGATTCCTGCTGAATAGGTGAGAAGAATAATAATTGTTCTACAGTATAATGGGAAGGGTTGTAGTCTTGAGTGTAAGAGTTGTATGGCATGACATTATTAATCACAAGGGAGTGTGTAGGGTAAGATTTTACTTGAGGAAGAGCATGGAAGTTTGAGAGTAATGGTAAATGTATGCAGTGTGCATAAACCTACAGAAAAAATAATTGATAGAATTGGCATAGAAACAATGTATAGTGTATTGAGGATAATGGTAAATACTGTAGATGGAAATTTGTAGAGGTCAGTTATTAGTTCGTATGATGTAAGTAAAGGTTGTAATAAAACACATAAATAGTAGAATGACTGTTTAATGTCAAAGAAAGCCATCTACAAGGCTGCAGTAAGTCTCCGTGCTGTTTTATTATTTTCGTAAATTGAGTAATGACAGAATTCAGATGTAGGAGTAAGTTTGTGGGGTAAGTAAAGGGATCGTGAAAGGAATGTGGGTGGCTGATACTTGCAGATGATAGATACTGACTGAACACATTATATATGTATATATATATACGTATAATATATATATATATATATATATATATATATATATATATATATATATATATATATATATATATATATATATATATATACACATTATATATGATTGTTGTAGTCTTATAGTAAACAAGGGCTTTGTAATGAATTATTCAAACACTGTAACAAGCAATATGAAGAATGTTGTAGTTGTTGTGTGTGTGTGTGTATATATATATATATATATATATATATATATATATATATATATATATGTGTGTGTGTGTGTGTGTGTCTCTTCTTAACTTCTACATATATATATATATATATATATATATATATATATATATATATATATATTTATGTGTGTGTGTGTTATATACAGTATACATACATACAAGAAAAGAATAAAAAAAATAACATTTTAAGCAGTTGATAAATAAGGACTTATATAAAAAAGGGGTATAATGAAGAGTGGAACAGATTGCCACAAATGTTCTATACATTTAAGAATTTTTAAAGAAATGCCATTCAGATGAATGGCAAGAATACCAATATAGATTTTAGATTAGGTTTTTATTCGTAGATAATGAAATGAAGCTAGTTATGAGTTATCATGAATATCATTAGTCATTGTAAATCCGGCTTCGCAAGAAGCGCGTCACCAAGTATTCTAAAAAAAAATAAATAATGAGAGATCATGGGGCCGGAATGAGTGCATTATGTCGCACAGTGATTATTTCGTTTTATAATTCTCAGTAAGCAAATATCCGTCCATTGATCTGAATCAAAATCTGTTTTGACTTAATCAGTGTAGGTGCAGAAACTGTTAGTAGGTGTTATAGTTTGTCTGAACTGAAAGAAATGTGACTAGGAATGTAAATTTCAATGGTGAAAAGATAGAATACAAGTTATGGTTATGGTGAGAGAGAATGTACACAGACTAGGAAAGCAGTGACAAGGTGAAAAGAAAGAGAAAGGGGTTATGGGAAGAGGGAAAGGGGGTTATGGGAGAAGGGAAGGGGGGGTGATATGGTGTGGTGTGGCGTAGGATGAGACTATTAGAGACAGAACTTCCAGCCATTCTCGAAGCCTTCTGGCAACAATTATAATCGGAACTCAGTGAGGATGAAACATATTAAGGACGGAATCTGGCAAATGGCTTGTAATAATGGCCGTTCGCGGAGACAAATTACAAATATTGATTTTCAAAGATTGAACCCGGGCCAGATATCGATTGGAAGGACAAGGATGTCATTCCTAGTCGGCCTTCCTTCCTATTCCAGTGGGAAGGAAGAGGAGACTTTGCTCTTTTTCATGTTCTGTGTTTTGTCAACGCGCTTAGATTTAGACGTATATATATATATATATATATATATATATATATATATATATATATATATATATATATATATATATATATATATGTATGTATATATATATATATATATATATATATATATATATATATATTATTGTATGTACTGTATATATATATATATATATATATATATATATATATATATATATATATATATATATATATATATATATATATATATTCATTTATTAAAATATATTCATATATATATATATATATGTAAATATACTCTAATAAATGAATCATCCAGTGCCAGAAGGTTGTGAACCCTATGTGTGGATTTTAAATATTCACCCCCTGCCCCAAGTCCTAATGAGTCTTTTTCTCTTGAGGCAAACTGCAACCACATGTATCGGATCTGTCGATTTAGCGAGGCCAGCTGCCAAGACGTATGCTGTATAAACTGGACATTGCTGCCATTGCAAGTAACGGAGGTTTTTGGTAAAAGTTGTACCTCCAGACAGCAAGCGCTAGTAGACGATTGTGAATCCCTTGGAGGAAGGGAATGCCCTCTTTATGGCAGATGAGCCTCATCGTTTGAGACCTAATGTAACCAAGTTTTTTTTTTTTCTCCTGTGGAACACTGAGCAACGGAAATAATAGCATTCTTATCTTTCTGTGGTGTGGAAGTCACTAGATAATCAGATGGATGTCGTTTGTACAGCAGCACCATATCTTGGACTGAGATGTGTTGCAATAAAGAGGAGAAGGTGGTGTGTGTGTGTGTGTGTGTGTATGCAACTCGGTTTGTTATGGAGTCGTTTCTATCATCCCAATTTGTTTGATATATATCCAACCTTTGTTATACTTTTGTATTGATGTTTGTGTTGTATTTTATTTAACTTTATAAATTTTCATTCCATTGGCCTCTTTGCAAAGATTACCTCCAGAATGTGTCAGCCTTTTGGTTACCAGGAATTCTTTCTTGGGGTGAAGTTGGTTTTCCCAGACCCGATTTCCTCCATCTTATGCACGTGATTAAACCATCTCCCAACAATTATTTGATTTATGAAATTTAGGCTGTCACGCAAAGTACCAGGGCACGCTCGTCCATTCAGCTCTCAAGTCAGTGAAAACAGAGATTTGGAGTGGCTGCACAGCAAGGCAAAGATATCCAGAAAATGAAGACGATGAAGTACAATGACCTGAAGGTGGAGCTGAGAGGAAACGCCTCTGTTGCATTTAAAAGTAATAGTTAGAGAAGTTGGACTGCAAGACTGAAGAAAGGAAGCAAGAATGGCGTTAAAGTACGAGTAAAAGGCTAAAATTACTAATTAAACAATTTTTCTAAACCACGCTTTTATTTAAAAATCCACTAAATAGTATAAAATAAAACTTTCTGTGATGCACAATAAAAGCGTGGAACGCGTACTTTCCTAACTTCCATGCAATTCTATACAGACTTATTTAAACTGAGAAGTTTCCGAAAGCAAGACTTCACAGCACGGATATGTGGAATTAAATCTCACTATGTACCTAGTGATGATGTAAGTTGGTTAAGGCCTGAAGAGGTCTGTGAAAGCAATGAAGGAGGTAAACTGACTGTTATCAAAGACTTGCATGTGATTTGGTTCCATACCAAGTAAGCTTCCTCAAGAACCACAATTGCTAGAAATTGTTTGACAATTCGCATTACGGACGTGAAATTTAGCATACATAAAGCTCGTTCTTTACCTATGTCTGTATATATACATTGTGGTTCGGATTCCACAATAAGCTGTAGGTCCCGTTGCTAAGTAACCAATTGGTTCTTAGCCACGTAAAATAAGTCTAATCCTTCGGGCCAGCCCTAGGAGAGCTGTTAATCAGCTCAGTGGTCTGGTAAAACTAAGGTATACTTAACTTTTTAGCATCAATAAAGTGCGTTTTCAATACATTACATGTCTGTATAGAATTGTATGCAAGTTAGGGTAAGCTACCCACGATTTTATGTTTAGGCATAAGTAAGCACAAACGTCATGCATACCGAGAGTTTTTTGAGGAAAGAAAGGAAATGAATGCAAGATTAGGCAAATAAGCGTCCAACTCTTTTATGTTTAGGTGTAAGTAACCATTAATATTGTGGATTACAGAAAGTTTTATTTTATGCTTTTCGTTGCATTTTGAAATAAAAGCGTGGTTTTAAATTTTTTAAATTAGTTTTATTTGTGATTTTTTAATGTTTGACAGTTGGATAAGCACTGCTTGCATCACCGAGTGACAACCAATTGCACAGCCCCATCCTCGCTAGTTTTCAAGGTCGTTACGAAAGTGTACGAATCTACGGTCCCGACACTGCATGTTTCACACCTTCGAAATCAATCCCTTGGGTAGGTCTTTCTGCATACTACACAACGATAAAATTGCATTAGTATTTAATTTTATTTTTTTTTTGTAATATTGCATTGTCATCGACTTTGAAAATGTACACCAAATGTGGGCGAAATCGGTTCGGTAGAAGTGAGTAAAAAATCGGTTGCAAGTTTTGGCCCAAACAGACGGACAGACAAACAGATAGACACAGACGTCAAGTTATATAGAAGCGTGAAAAAATGAGTGCAGCTGTGGCCGAAGGGGATACTGCAAATATATATATATATATATATATATATATATATATATATATATATATATATATATATATATATATATATATATACACATACATACACATATATAAATTATATATATACTTATATAATATGTATGTATGTATATGGAGTGGGTGTCACAAGTTGTATAGCTGTGGGTTCCCATTTCTAAGATCCTTTGTTTGATCCCGGCATGCCTCGGTCTATTCAATCGAGCTGTGAATTTGCAGAATCTTCAGCTCAAACCATGAAAAGGGCATGGGTCTAACAAGCTCATCCTCTGAGACTTATAAAAACCTGAAAGGCGCCATTACATTGAAGGGAAAAGGCGAATAATGAAAAGAAATATAAATGTGTGTGTCTGTGTGTTTACACTTTTGATATTCTGACGTTTCAGTATCGTTTCAATTTGGTGGCATTACTGTTAAAGTCAAATACTTGTTTTCGAGATGTTTCGGCTGTTAATTCATGTGTAATGGCTGTATGGCAGTTGGTAAATTTAGTGTGCAAAAGAGCTACAAATTAAATCCCTTCAAAATATTGGCTTTAGAAGAGTTTGATCATTACTCAAGCACAGCCTGTCACTGTGTATATTTGGTTGTTAACGTTCATGCATCAACAATATGGTAATGGGTCCAATTTGAGATACTTTACGAAGCCCTTTTTACTTTCAGTAAATAATCACACTGTTTTTCCAGATGATTAATAAGTACTAAATTGAACTTCTTGCAAAATGCACATATTCTGTACTCTTAAATTTAGGTTTAAGCTCGTAAGTTTGAAGTTTTCTTAGCTTCTTGTGAGAGGAGTAATAATTATAAACTGAATCATAATGTCACTTTCCTTACTGAATGTATGTAATTTTATCCAGTATAGTTTGGTTAGGGCTTTACAGTGAGACGCTTTGTTGGTGTTTTGTGGTGAACACGGTCTGTTTACGGAACTGTCGTTGAAAAACTTATTCGCATTGAAATTTGATATTGTAAATTTCAAGTCTGGCTTCAGAGTGGAAGTTTTCTTTGGAGTATTATACGTGTCAGGCAAGATAATTAAGGAACTCTATATACTGTGTTTCTCTACGACAGCATTAAACTTGCGATTCGATGTGATTACGAGCAACAACAAGAGTATATTTCCTGTTCCTTGCGCGTGTGTTATTTACACTTTTCGTTAATGATATGTAGATAAGAGACGTTATATTCAAGTAAACATACACGACGTCACAATGGAGATTTCTCCCTTCTTATAATCTAATAACCCTTCACAATGGTGGACAGATGGGTCCTCAGGTCGTAGTTTGAATGGGAATTTAGCGAATATTTGCATATATTTTGATACGTTGAACCCGGAGGTATAAATATTCAGATGAATTAACATAATTTCCCCTCTTTCCCTCCCCTGCCACTCCCCTCGCTTTGTTTCCCCTTTTTGCCGTCGCTTCCTCTGTACTTTTTCCCAGTCTTTAATGACGGGCTTTTAAAGGTATTTTATTTGGAAGATGTTGTGAACTTCCATATCATACAGTTATGTATCTGAAGTTATTATGTCATTAAAAGTATTTACGAAACTGATGATAATCGTTGCCATTATCTGTATTGATATTGCTGGCGTGGAGTGATTATATCTTGATATATATTTTTCTTTTCTTGTCTTTTACTCATCTTCTTCGAAATAATTATGATAATAATCCTCATCATCACTGCTGATATTTATGTTACGATTTTTACTTTTGTTGTTTTTCTCGATATACGTTGGAATTTGTCTTGACGATTTACTGCTGCTTTTAGTCAGTCTTGCTGAGGATAGAATTAACTAAGTCACAGATTATTATTCATTACTCACATTTTAAGAGTCTAGGTCTGATACAGTGGTAAAACTGATCTAACTGTAATATGTAGAAATATTAGCATTGCTTGTGATGTAAAAGCAGTTATTCCAAGAGGAAGGGAAGGATATTCTGTTAGAGTATTCGTATTGAAAAAAAAATGTTTTAGGAATATATAATTATGGGCAACACATGAACTGTAAAATTGATAGTAAAAAGCACCGTAACGTTTATTTTTGAGAGACGTCTCTCTCTCTCTCTCTCTCTCTCTCTCTCTCTCTCTCTCTCTCTCTCTCTTTCTATTTATTTTGTTCCGGTTTATAGTAAGCTGTTACTTTCTTCTACTATTATCATGAGTGCCTTGTAACAGACATACGGTATTTGAAGTTGCTGTTGTTACGATGTACGGAATTCATGAAATTACTTTAAAATTATTTTATTTATTCTAAAATTATGTTTTATTCATTGTTTAGTCTCACTTGTTGCTCAGTAAATAAAGTAAAGAGGTGATTTTCAGCTCTAGTTGAAATCCTCAAGGGGTATAATTCTAAAAGTTATTGCCCTTAAAAGGTCTTTTAACTACTGTGTCCATTGTTTATGCGGGTGCGTGTAGCTCTCCTATGCCAAGCTTTACAAGTGCTATTATTTTCGGTTTATGAACATAAACAACGTTACATAGTCACTTATAATGATGACCAGTACCAGGCAACAAATTTTAGTTTCTTTGTTATTTGATATTCGCTGGTAACTTTCCATGACGAGAGGGATGACACCGGATCCCAGATGATAATTAATCACCCACCCGAAACGATTTGACAAACAAATTGTTATGCTTGGAAGCATATGCTTTTTGCATATTTTTTAAATTTCCTTATTCATTCATCATTTAGTCCCGGTGCTTAGTCTATGGCTTAGACCTGGTATTCCATTTCATTTAATCCCTTGGGCCAGCCCTATAAGAGCTGTTAATCAGCTCAGTGGTCTGGTTAAACTATTTTAATAAAAATAATAATATGCTTGGACTAATCTTCGTTTCACTATTAACAGCGAGGCCTTGGTTATTTTTTAGTTTGACTTTTTATTTATGTTGGTGGGCTTCATAGGGTATCGTAGTAGTTTACTCTAATCAGTCTCAAAGATCCTATTTGAAGTGCTCAAGAGCTGAACATCGGACTGTAAAATAATTTGATGTTTATAGCACATTAAGCTTGAAAAGGATTTTGTTTTTCGTTTCAGTACAGCTGTAAAACGTATATTGCTTACATGTCTCAGTAAGCTATGTAATATACATTAGATATTTTCGCTTTTGTCGCATTAAGCTCTGTAATATGTTTTTCTGTGTGATTTTTTTAAGCCTAAAATATTTCGGCTTAGTCTCATTAATCATTTGCTATTTTAGCTACTGTGTCTCAGTAAGATATAAAGATTTTGGCTTTTTCATCTACGGAAGCTGTGAGCATTTTGGCGATTGTTATGTGTCATTTAAGCTGTAAGCACATTGGTCCTTATGTTTCAGTAAGCGAAGTTTTTTTACCTGTATGCATATTTCATTAAGCTATAATGTATTTTGACTAATAGTAGTACTAAACTAGGAAATAGCCTGCTTTTGGTGTCTTGTTATGCACGTGAATTTCTCTGAGAGAATTTTACATCTGTAAGCTTGCCAAAATGAGCTTCATTGAGCTTAAACAAATTTTGTGGATATTAATTGGCTTGTGTAATATTTCCATTTACTTTATCCATTTCCTTAATCTATTTTTGATAAAAAATCCGAGAGAGGTGGAGAAGAATCCTGGTACCTATTTTTCTGGACTGCAATGAACACAAGGAAGAACCAAGTGAACTTGTTTATTAAGTTGTTATTTTTTAGACAGTGCATCAAAGTATTTGGGAAAAAAGAAATTAAGTGAAAACGTACTCTCAGAGTCTTTTCTTTCCTTCGTGTTTCACTAACGTTAGAGGTAATGTATCACTGTCTACCACTGAAGCTGAACAATATATAATTCTTGAGGAATGAAAGGTATTAAGAAGGTTAATAGTTGCTTGATACGTTTTAAAAACCTTATGGCCGTTCTTTTTGGCCTTATAATACTTTATGGTTCAGCATTAGAGTCATTAGGGAGGTATTCAGCATGTAGTTTTTGCGATACCCTGTAATCTAGGAACTCACAAGTCCATTGACATTTTTCTGAACTGCAGTTGGTGCGTTTTTATTTATGAAATAAACTATATATGTATATATATATATATATATATATATATATATATATATATATATATATATATATATATATATATATATATATATATATATATATATATATATCAGTTATACATTTTTTGTACGAAATGTCATTAAATATAGGCATTTTTGGTAATTATTTGTTTCGGTTAGTTAGATAATCACTTTAGAATAAAGAGAAATTTTATAGTTCCGAGGAATGATTGATAAGCCGATGATTACGAACGTTGCCCACACCCACTAAATGAAGAAATGAATAACGATCGCGAGGATATTGCTACATTAGCAGTAAGGTAGCTAATATAGGATTGATATTACAAGAGCAGAATGGAAACATGTTTCAAGTGCAAGCGCCAATGGGACGGCCTGTCAAACACCCTTATCCACGCCATGGTCGAAGAAAACAGAAGGAAAAAGGAGTGAGGAAGTGCTTGGCTTAACCCCAAAGAAAACGACAGAAGGCTATAAGTCAGGAAAACGGAAGCAAGAAGAGAAAACAGAACACCGTACACAGTATTCCAACGAAATGAACGAGCATAATATGAAGCATTCAAGCAAGGACGCTTCATGACATGTCTATATATTCGTCTTTTTATCCAAATGAAAATGGTGTCATTAATCGCGTCCAGTGCAGCAAACAAAGGAATTTAATTTTTCCACGTCTGGTTTAATGTTTCATAGTTTAATTGTAACTACAGAAGCTTTTCTGGTTGAATGAAAAGCTTTGTCAGTATTTTATATTCTGTATTCTGACTTCACTACCGTGATCATATTATAGCGCTGCTAGAGAAATATTATAAAACACTTTCATACTTCCTGTTATCTGCTTCATAGGTACACCTCATGGACAGACCCGTTGTGATTCGTGAAACTTGAAACGTTTCCCATTTTATTTTTCATGACATTTGTCTCCGGATTTACTTCCTGAACAAAATTTTACGTTCCGAAACAATCAAGATGAAAGCAAGAGAGCCACAGAACACCAAGTTTCAGCTTGAAAACGTAGAAGCTCGCCCTCGAAAATAAAGCAGCAGTATTTCATAAAAATTATGATAGGCGTCATTCAGATGCATTTTCAAAAGCGAATTTATAAAGAACTTTACATTTTCTGTACAGATGAAACTATGTTGCCTCCAACTCCGTTCTTTTATTTCCATGGCATATTTTTATTTAAACGGGAAACATACTTTCAGGACACCATATTCACATTGTTAAAGCGTATCAATTTCATTGCTCTAGGTTATACCGTGCGAGGCTGATATTTCTGAATACCGCCTATTTTCGACACTAAAATTTCTGAGTTGCCACCCTTCGAGCAAGATTGTCTTCGTCATCAATTACAAACATTTGCCCTTATTAAGGAAATTATATAATTAATGGTAGTTTATAGTAGTCACCCTTCATTATTTCAGATTAAACTTCAGTATTTTAATTATATTTTTCCAGTTTAAAGTTTATCAAAAACAAAAGTAGGACAAAGGCGAAATAATTGTTATACAAATTTGAGAGAACGTGTTTTAGGAGAATCATTTATTATTAGTTTGTCTTCTTCGTCTTCTTTCCCCGCCCCCCCTTCCTCCTCCTCCTCCTCCTCCTCCTCCTCTTCTTCTTCTTCTTCTCATTCTTCTTCTTATGATGATGATGATTATAGTTACTGTTGTTGTTGTTGGTGGTTGTGGTAGTGTTTTTTTTTTAGTTATTTTTACTTTCTCCTAGGTTAAGTTATTTTTTCTTATTTTTGTCTTATGGAAACATGTATTGTCAACCCTTCAGGAACAGCTTCTTAACTTTTTATCTCTTAATCGTATTAACCTTTCGCCGGTTTAAATAGTGCTGACGAAATTTATGCAGATCGTTTGCATAAACGTGCATAAGATGCAGAGTTATATAGAATTTTAGAGAATTTTTTTGGTAAAAGTTTAAAGCAAGTGAGAAGTTTGTTCTGTTTCCGTCCCGCTTAGGTTGTGCCTATCAAGTGGCAAAGATGCTGACACGGGTAATGTTTAGAAGCAGCTGATCTTTAACAAATTGTCTTTAAAGACAGTAGAGTTCTGAAGGCTGATTGAATTGCACTTTTGTTCCTCTGGAATCCTAAATTAATTATAAAAGGTTCCTTATTGTCTTTTCTCATTTTCTCCTGCTGAAGGTGTGCTATTCGCGGGATCTGATATTTCCGTTCCACTTCGCTGACGTGTTATCTTATTTAAATGCAAAAAAAAAAAAAAGCTTTGGATTGGCATCCGTAATGGTAAGAAAGAATCCCATAAAATCTCAAATTAAAACCTGTGGAGGGTAAAAAATCATCATCAGGTCTAGTCATTAAATGGTGCATTAGTTGATTATGAAACTTGAGTAATTAATGTAAAAGTAATGAACCGTCAAATGCCCCTTTCTTCGTTAGTAATTACGCCCATTGAACCACGCTTCTTAATGAGTTTTTAGATTAAGCGCCTCCACATCCAAAGGCATCCCATTCCCCGTTTTCTGACCCCTCCCCCTCCATCCTTCACCCCCTCAGAAACCTTCCACCCCCTCCTTCATCACCGTCCTTCGTTTATGCGATTCAAAACGCCTCATCCCCTCTGCCCTCGCCCAACACCACACCCCAACCCACAGGAGGCTCTCTCTCTCTCTCTCTCTCTCTCTCTCTCTCTCTCTCTCTCTCTCTCTCTCTCTCAATCCTTTAATTCCTTCCGTTTTCCCTCGTCTAACCCTGTCTGCCCCTAAACAGTCAGAATACTTAGGACTGGCCTCATCTTCTTTGGATGGAGGAATGGCTTTGGGTGGGGTGGGGTGGGGCTTCCCAGGAGCAAGGGAATGAGGAGTAGGTATCTTAAATACTTTCATTATTTACTTTCTAATTAGTCCTCCACGACTTCCTAAGAAGATGGAACCAATTTCCTTTCCAAATGGCTCTCAGATATATCACCAAAAAGTATTTTTTTTTTTTTTGTATAGGTTACCATCTAAAAGTCTTATTGCTTTTTGTGTAATTATGCATTGATATGCTAATGTTTCCAAAAGCCTTCGTAGCGCCGTCGTTATTTTGGTTATTCGGGAAACGATTGGAAAAGAAAAAATAAACAGGAACAAACTCGACAAAAGTGCAAATGAAAAACAGCCTTTCGCATGAGTCTCCAATAGAATCAAAGGTCGTCTTAAAACTTAAAAATGTGTTCCAGTTTTCGTCATTAATTTCCGTTCCATTCGAGCCATCCCAAAGGGAAATGCAACTTAAAAGCTCATTTTAATCTGTAGATAAAAGTCTGGCAGTGTTGCAACGGCAGCATAATTAAAATCGGGGAATATTTAGGCCTCTTTTGAGATATTTTCAACTCGAACTGCCACTCCTCGACCCCAATCTATTCGAGCTATTGAGCGAATCATTCACCGGGAGTTGGAGCTGCGAGAAATCATCATTTATGTCAGAAACCGGAGTCATTAGGACTAAATGGGTGCCCCCTTCAAGTTTCCAATGGAGTGCTTCTACCATATATGAAAGTCAAAACTTGCTTTGTTCGACTTTTCCCTCTCCCTGCCAAACTTTGAATCAATACAGGTTTAAAAGCCTGTCGGTGGAGGCACATTCGGCTCGAGTTTTGAACAATGACGCGAAATGGTCAATTAAATCTTCTTATTACTTCAAGTTATAGTCTTGCATATGGTGGGGTGTAATTTCCACGGCTGGAGGTTCGATCGATCCAATACTTTTGTTTTGATTCGAAATTCTCCTTTGAGGGAATGGGTCAAATCAACGTTAGTAAACTTATTGTTATTATTTATTGTAAATTTAGCCTTCTCTCTCTCTCTCTCTCTCTCTCTCTCTCTCTCTCTCTCTCTCTCTCTCTCTCTCTCTCTCTCTCTCTCGTCTGGTCTTTGAAAATGGTATTTTAGTTTTGCATAGATGTAAAACCATGAGAATGGGGCATTCTTGCTCTTAACTTTTCCCCTTATATTTTGTAAGGAGTTTGTTGACGAAAGCCCTTCGGCGCTTATTCGTGATTTTGCAAATGTTCAAGGAAAAGCTTCAAATTCATCTAATTCTCATCCATTCGCTTTTGCCTTTGTATGGTCTGAAATTGAAATTCCTATTTTACATTCCTTTTCCAAACCACTTAAAATCTAGAATGTAGGATTACTGTTTGTTACCTTTTGTATATTATACAAATTGTGTGTATACTTTCCGACTATGATTGTAGGTTATAATTATTATAAGAGATGTCTTATTACTGAAGAAAACTAAATTTCTTAGTTTTCCTGAAGGAAAATTAAGAAATTTCCCTACAGAAAATAATAATTTCCTGCGAAATTCTTATTTTTCTTCCCCTTATAATTGACAATTTAATGGAATTTGGTTTAACTACTGACTGTTTTATTACAAGAGACAGGCCATCTCATTCCTACCTTCCTGTGCAACACTGTCTCCTTTTACTTAATGACCTACCTTATACCCATCTCTTGTTCGTCTGGTCTTCAGTGAAGAAAAGATTTTACTTCACTCCTGGGTCTTCTTCTAAGCCCGAACTATATGGTAAGATTAGTTTTTTGAAAAGTTTCATTTAATGTTTTAACCTAATACTTATAATTTTACCAACATATATGCCGTCTGTCAAGCTGTGCTATTCGTTCCTGGGGTGAGAACCTAGGGTAGGGTTTTTCTTTCGTGGCGAAATGATTAAGATGTTAAAGCAAATGATAAAGTCGGTGTTAAGATTTTTATCGTATTTATAAATCGGTAGTTGTAATATTACAGTGAATAACTTTTATTTTTTTACTTGATATCTACATCATTTACCCTTGGGAGGCAAACCCAGGAGTAGAGTTGAAATTTCAGTGTTTGAAAAATGATCTGTAATATATACGTGAAAGTTGCCAGTGAACAGATTACTAGAAATATTTCTCTTCGTCCTGCGAATGTGGGTTGGGTTCATCGCGGTGAAACGTGCACATTTTTAGGAACAAATAATTTAATGTATCAAGTGACTGCTCTCGTCTCCGCTTGTAGATTATGAAAACGGCAATGTAACAGCCGTTGCTGTAACCCCGCTGTTGCGTCGGAGTCCCTGTTAAATGATAAAGTCATCGTAAACTGGTTTTACTGAGTTTGCTTGTAGGAACACAAATTTCAAAGATCTGGAATTGCCACATTTCGATTTTTTGAAGAGCTAGACACGATTCTCTGTTTTCTTGTTTGGAGACTAAAGATCACTAAGAGAAAAGAGATTAGGTGAGGGAAAATCCTACGTATGCAGCCAAAGTTGAATGAACAATTCATTATGTATTTATTACAATTCTCAACTAAAATTTCAAGTATTAAAGCTTTAAACCGATTATGAAATTATAATAAAAATATAAAGGTAACAGGTTAAAATAGCTTAAGGCACTTAATCACAAGGAATGAAATACAGTGATCTTTAAAAAAAAGTGTGAGAAAGGGAGCACAGAAATCATTAGAATGCGAACACCAGAGTAAGAAATGTTATCTCTCTCTCTCTCTCTCTCTCTCTCTCTCTCTCTCTCTCTCTTAAAAAACTACGATTTTATATTGCTTTTAACTTAATTTGTACTGTATTACTTTTATTTTGTTCTGTTATTATTAATAACTTCACTGGGCGGTAACCACGCAAAAGTGTATTTTGTCTTGTTAATATAAGCCAGCCTACTATAAAAACTTTGCAAAGATCTGGACAGTTTCTCCGAGTTAGTCTGGATTTTTTAACTTTTGATGTATTATCATGGTGTCCTCCTAGTGCATTATTTATATCTGGAGCGCAGTGCCAGGGGCAAGGTTCTTAGTGCACAATGAAATAAGGTCAGCGTTAACACAGTGAAATAACAGCTACAGTTAGCGCTCAGATGATTCTTTACCTTTCAGATGAATAATGATAATTTTATCATAATGCTTACCCATATATCAGGTTCCCTAATGAATGATAGAATTATAAGGTTAGGAAAAAGATGTTGAAATTTCAGTGTGCAATATTTCCTTCGAGAATGAAATGTTTCAAAAGTTAGTTTTGTTATTAAAAAATCAAAGGTATGAATAGGTATATTAAAAACAATAGACCTTTCACCCAATTTCATGCCGTGAGATGTGGTTACTGGTTTGAAAAATGCGCATTATAGAAGCATAATCATTAATTATTTCAAATGAAGGGTGCGTCTGTGTAGATTTTAAAAACGGTAATTAAAAACTTGTCTCTTTGATAAAGTTTGGTCATTGGCGTCAAAATGCTAATGTTTACAATGATTTTATGTCTTGTGATAAGATTTTGATGATGGCAAATAATACGGACGTGTGTGATTGTATTAA
>NC_089753.1:16614474-16669474 GCF_040412425.1 Macrobrachium rosenbergii
GCTCATTTCATAATTAGTTTTGATATATTTTGTAAGGACAGATGCCCTTTCTCACTTAACCCCTCCTATTTATCCAGGGCTTTATATATATATATATATATATATATATATATATATATATATATATATATATATATATATATATATATATATGTATGTATATGACTTAGCCGTCCTATTATTGGTAAATTTTTACCAAGACAAAACAATGTTCAATATTGCAGATCCTCTAAATATGGTCATCGTTTCTGTATGTATTTGTCTTGGAACTTTGTTTTCTTTGACATGGATCTTCTGCATCTATATGTCAAGGAGCATTTTTCAGGATATGATTATGTTATCGCAGTTTTTTGTAGCGTTAAAACGTATGAGCTCGAGTTGATTTTTTAAGACTATCTGTGCCGACATTACAATTTTTATCACGTGGAATTGTAATTGTGTTCATAGAGATGGGCGAATTCGTTCATTTATATAAGTAGTTCTAGATAAAAAAATTTTTGGAAGGAAGTTAATTCTACATGAAGAATTGTGCGTTAGGAAGTTGAATCTAGATAAGCAGCAATATTAAGCAACACTAGAAAATGATAAACTTGCTAATATATCTATGCCGTTAATGGTGACGTCCGGTTTAAATACTTTTGCAATTTCAGTTGCATCGAATCATTTACATTATCTACAGTATGCACATTACTTGCTTAAGTTCAGTGGTTCCTGAATATTAATTAAAATAAATAAAAAATTAGGAAAGAACAGAAAGGATCCTCTATATTGGCTCTGTGCAATAAATTAAAAGAAATTTAGATATATACCTGCAACATATACCTACCGATAAGCTATACAGTCTTATGGTTTGCTCTACAGTGGTTATCAAAATTAGAAAACAGTTGCATTTAGTAGAAAAGGCAGTTTACCGAAGATTTACATGGTGCCAAAAAATACATTTGTAATACTTCCTTTCATGCCAAAATTACTTTTTTCTCTTTTACAGCAGAATAAAAAAAATGTTTCGGCTAACTTCATCTTTTCATTTTCGCCTTGTGCTATATTATCATTTTGCTTTCACTAACATAATGCTTTAAGTATATTACGAATAGTCACATTGACCTCTTAACTTATAGATTTCTTCACACTTGATATGTTGATTGCTACAAGACTTGAATCCATATGAAGGTTAATTGAAATTGCTTCGTCTTTCTGTAATGAGATTCAAATACACGTGTGTAGCGCACACACATATACATATATATATATATATATATATATATATATATATATATATATATATATATATATATATATATATATATATATATATATATATATGTGTGTGTGTGTGTGTGTGTGTGTGCGTAAAAAGAGAGTGAGAGAGAGAGAGAGAGAGAGATAAATAATGAGCGTATATATATTAACAGGCTATTTTTTATATAATGAATTTGCACTATATAGGAAGGTGAATATGAAGATTCATGCAAGAATATAGACTTTATATAATTATAAATTAGTATATTAATTCTCATATTTTGCATTATAAATATATATATATATATATATATATATATATATATATATATATACATATATATATATATATATATATATATATATATATATATATATATATATATATATATATATATATATATATATATATATATATATATATATATATACATACATATATTTTTAGTCAACACGTAATCAGTCATTACGCGTAATGACTGAAATTTCAGTCATCACACGTAATGCACTTAGGGACATTTGATCCCCCAGGAGCTAGTACTAAACATGGCCTACACTGTTTCGCCGGGTTTAGTACTAGTCCTGGGGTCAAATGTATTTCATCGTGTTTAGTACTAGCTTCTGGGGGATCAAATGTCCCTAAAGTGCATTACGCGTGATGACTGGAATTTCAGTCATTACGCGTAATGACTGATTACGCGTGTTCTTTCTCTCTTATATACTATATATATATATATATATATATATTATATATATATCTCTCACCTAAGCGTAACTCAATCTTATGACCTTAACTCCACCAACAAAATCTGTTAAATATATGTAAAGAAATTATGAAAAATGTAAATAAATGTAGAGCACTAAGACATGAAAACAGTTTTAGATGAAGACTGAACAAGGAGTAAAATAAAAACTATATATAATAGTATACAATACACTGTATAATATATATACATAATTATATACATATAAATATATATATATATATGCATATATATAATTATATATATTATGGCTATTTATGTCCCACGTCCCAGCGTTGTATACATGTAAGAAGTATAAATTATATAACTACCATATTACGCATGAGGATTCCATGTCCCATTCTAAATTGAAAAGCACATCTTCTGTCATCCACTTTGCTGGACTTGAGCACTTGCACGTACTTCTCATAAACAAGAAAAAAATGCTCCTCCCTCTTAGCAACGGACATAATAAACTCCCCTCTGGACTTTAGAGCCGGAGCAAAAACAGAGGATTTATAATTTAGGACGGAAATGAGCGTTAGCCAAAAACCTCTTTATTCTATTTTCTTGACAAAAAGACGCACGCGTCGTAGCGACGATGAAGCAGATAGTCGCGTGAGACTTCTTCAGCCACAAACAAGAGAGTTTAAGCATAACATCATGTGGAGGGCCTGTTACTCAACTTAGCTCGGGGAGACGGACTGCAAAAGCGGTCAGGCCCTCGCAGCTGCCCGCCGTCTTCTGACTGGAATTGTCCGTGGCTGGAACCAAACGAGAGAGGGAGAGCGAGAGCCTCCGTAAGCCCCTCCTCTTCCCCTCGCAGTTCCCTCCCCTAAGGTTCCTCCCCTCTTCGGGGACGGTCCTTCCCCTCGAGATCTTTCTTTCCCTTCTTCAGCCTCTGACCGGAGAGTGGTGCCGCCTAGTGGGGCCCTTCAGAACCTAAGATGACCATCGATTGTGTCCACTTCGGCTGGCTATGTCTGTCCATCTGTTCGTCCTCTCTCTCTCTCTCTCTCTCTCTCTCTCTCTCTCTCTCTCTCTCTCTTGCCGCCCACGCCCACAATTTCCCTCTTTAACACCACTCGCGCTAAGAAACCACTTAACTTGATTCGTCCTATAGGCTGGGAACATAATTATTTACACACATATATACGGGAAATGTGCACTTATGATATTCAGTTCTTTGAGAAAGCTGCCGTGTCTCCATAGATCTTCAGCCTCCTTAGCTGGGTCTTGCAGCATTTTCCACTGTTTTCGTCCAGTTCTTGCTCGTTTCATTAGTAGTATTTTCCGTCTTTTATTCACGTTCATTTTTCGCAGGTTGTACAACACGAATTGTTGCTATGTAACGTCTTCCTCAGAACCTTAGTTTCTTTAACCCGTACGGACATTAAAAAAAAAAAATTAGAACAACAACAACAACAGCGACAATCGCACTCTCCGGCTCTTGGGTGTTACCAGTGCTTCCGTGACCAACAAGAAAGGAAGAGATCAAGGTTTCCAAACTACATTTTCGCCGTGAAAGGAACTACTACATTAAATGAGTCATAATAACCCCCTCACACAGCAGTCATCAGCGATATGGTGATCCCACATTTTCTGGGAAACTTTCTTCTCTTTCTAAGTTCATATTGACGACACTCAGGACTAACGTTCTTTGCTGCCAATTCCCGGGGTAGTATCAGAGTTGCATTAACTGAGATACCTTATCTCCGCCTTATCAAAAATGACTCCCCTTTGATTGATGGATGGGGGTTTGTAGAGGAAAAATTAATAACCTCTTACCCATGGGAAGATCTCATGGATATTTATTCCCCGCATTGTGTTGGGTGTTTATTCTTGTTTTACTTATTTCTGTCTCCCCATTCTTCTGTTCCCCTTAACTTTAAGAAGCAGGTTATCGCTTCCTTCAAGGGTTAGACCCCACTCAATTTTTTCCCCCTCCTTTCTTTTTTTTTTTTCTTGTTTCTCGGTTCTTGGTCTTAGCTTGGTTGCCCGTGCCATCAGCGTCTGCTTTAAAAAAAGAAATGAATGTTCGTTTATTGCATTCTTTGTGTGCTTTTGATCGTAAACTTGCGTATATGACTCTATACTGTTGGAGAAGGTACTTACGTTCGATGTATTTAGTTTGCTTATAATTATATTCTTTGTGTGAGGTCATACTTGTAATTATGGTCACGTTAATACATAGGGGAAACCTTTCTTTTTACCCTTGTATATTATGAATTTTCTGTAACCACACAGCGCATGTATGTATATATATATATATATATATATATATATATATATATATATATATATATATATATATATATATATAATATATATAAATATATATATATATATATATATATATATATATATATATATATATATATATATATATATATATATATACATATATATATCTGAAGGAAGCAGTAGGAAAGGCATCCTCATCATCTACAGTTTTATTTTCAATGCCGACGTTTCGCGACGGAATTCCAAGTCGCATTTTCAAGGCTATAAATTATAATATAATTTGCGAACATCAATAACAAATTAATGCAATGACGACAGCTCTTTCTGCAGTAAAAATATTTAAAAACAAACCACATTCCAATAAGTAAAAGGAGTTCACTAAAATCTTAAAACAACCTACCTATGTGAAGGAAAGAACAAGACTAATATAAATAAGTAAAAACAGAGTGAGAAAACCAGTTGCCCAAACTAGGCTATAAACAATTTCACGAGGACGATTGAGTATTTAACGACGGTACAGTCTTCTTGATAATTATGGATTCTAGGATGGTTAAGTCGTTGTTCTGCACTTCCCATATATATATATATATATATATATATATATATATATATATATATATATATATATATATATATATATATATATATATATATATATATATATGTATATATATATATATATATATATATATATATATATATATATATATATATATATGTAAGTATGTGTGTGTCTGTATGTATGTATTATACATATTTTTTTCAGTCACACGCCCATGTTTGCTTCTTTCTTCTAGAGAAAAAATTGTTGCCGGCATAACTGCAGTGCATGCATAATTCACTAGAGTAATTAATTATAGGAATATGTCTGTATGATGAGAAGTTTTAACGAAAAGTCGCACGCACAAAGTTACTAGGTTACGTAGCCGTAAAGTTTGTGGGTATTTGATTATTAACCAACCAGGTTGGTACCTAAGTGAGCGAGTCACTCTTATTCCTAATTTATTTAAAGTTTCTCAAGGTAATAATTATTTTTTCGGTATTTGGATTATATTTGATTTGATTTTGTTAGGATTATCATCGTTGTTATTAAGACCTAAATACCTATGATCATACTGAAGTCAATTACTCTGTCCTTTTTTATTATTTCAATTTACTGATGTTCCTAACAAAAATATTTACTTCAGCTAGGGAATTGGTGCAATTTTAGACAAATATTTTTTGGCGTAGTTCAAAACAAAGTTTCTTATTCGATAATTAACATAAAATCTTGACGATCAGTAATATGAGATACCTTTTATATTTAACGAATCTGCTTTTTATAGTAATTTTTTGTTAAAAGAGTAAGTTTTGTATCACTGAGTGTTTTGTTTTGATTTTTACATAAAAATTTTCTTTGCTGCTATTAAACGCTTCCTTTTTTGGAAATGTAATTAATACCTAATATAAAATTTTCTTCTTAACGCAATATTTCCTAGTTGAAGACTTTTTCGTTCCTTCATACATTTTTATTGCATGTATTTCATATATTTTTTTGTTTTAAGAAATCTTAAATTTTCTTAATATTTACTTTTTCTTTATGTTAACTTCATTTGTTTAAAAATGTTTTTGATAATGCTCATTTCATCCTGTATTGTGTAGCTTGGTCATGTTAAAGAGTCTGATAGTACACAATAACACATTTCTTTTGTAGGCTTGTTCTTTTTTTTTCTCGTTTAAAAGCGTTCAATTACAAAACACAGACATTTCTTTACATTTATATAATTTTCGCTTGTTTAAACATTTTTGTTAATTAATGTGTTCTCTTTCGTCGTTTTCACTTTTCTTTGTCTAAGCTGTTGTTATTACATAATCCAGAGTTTCTTACTCGTTATCGAATTCTTGTTTTTAAATTTTTGCAGATTGCCTTCTTCTTCCAACTGCCTTTTCTTCTCCACCCAAGGAGAAGATGAATTTCTCAAAAAAGAAGGCGCGAGGGCCACCCAGCCACTAAGCTCACAGGTATTGTAAGTTAAATCTTTTATACCTGGACTCCACACCTCCACAATCAGGTGTCTTGTGTTGTATTTCACACTCCAGTACACGCATACACATCTAGTTCGCCCCTAACTCAGCCTGTCAACTTTCCCTTGCAACTCACTCGCTTATCCTCTAAGACGCCCTGACTTCCTCCTTTCAACATTCACACGCTTCTAAATTCTTCCTTTCTTCCTCCTCCTCCTCCTCCTCCTCCCACTTCTTCCTATAGCTTAAAATTTCTTCCTTTTCTTCTTTCCTCTACTTCTCCATCCCTCCTTCTTGCTGTTCCTCATCCTCTTCTTTATCCCTCCTCTTCCTCCTCTATCTTTTTTTTTATTTCCACACCCCCCCCGCCCCTTCTTCGCCTTGACTTGATTTTTTTTTTTCTTGTTCATCCTTCCTCCTTCTCCTTTCAGTTTCTCTTCCACTTCCTTATCACTCTTCCTCATTCTTCCATGTTCTTAATTTCCTTTTTTTGCCCTCCCCCATGTGTTATGGGTAGCTGAAAAAGGAAATAAGAAGTAGAACAGGTTAAGAATAAAATGCGCCTTCCTAAACTCTCTCTCTCTCTCTCTCTCTCTCTCTCTCTCTCTCTCTCTCTCTCTCTCTCTCTCTCTCTCTCTCTCTCTCAAGAGGAGGTGCATTTTGTTCCTCCTCCTTCCTTTCTGCATCTTTCCTTTCTTTTAGGTAGAGGGGGTAGGAGTCAGGACGTAGAAGAAGGTAAGAAGATGCCTCCACCGTCCTTTTCACGGTATTTCGCAACTCTTTATTTCCATTCTTATGCTTCATTGGGTTACTTACAACTTTCTGTGGTTATTTGGGTGTTTTTCCTCGGCCGTGTCTCTATCCCCCTTTGCCTCTTTCGTCATATCTTGCTATTTGTTGTTGGTTCTCACCTTTTCCTTGTTCACTTTTATAATCGAGTTATTTACTTTGCTCCATTTCTTTTTTCTTTTGTTTGCACTAATAATTTTACTTCTGCTTTTTCATTACTGCTTATCACATTTCTATTTTGTTCTTGCTTTTTCATTTCAGTTTTCTTCGTTCATTTAATCGTAATTTATATAATACTTTGAAATTTTGTTGACAGCGGATAGCCTTCAAGGCTCAGGCTTTTATCTATTCTCGCTGTTTTGGTACTCTCTTTTTCCTGTAGCGAAACGTCTGTTATGTACGTAACCCGCGGCCAACGAGTCAGAATATTTTATTATTGTGCCAAGGCAACTTACCGGTCAACAGTCCCTCCAGTTTCGCGTGTAAATAATAATCAACGACCCAAATTAATAGATTAATTGTCAGCAGTACTATTTTTTTGGTAGAACTAAAACTTTACTTTCATAGACGGTATCCATCATCGCTATTTGTGTTTGGACGACTGCTTACTGTGTTAATCATATCATACACGAAATCGTAAACACTTTTGACCGGTAAGTTTCAACGGCACGATGAAACCTTCAGACTCGCTGGCCACAGCTAAGTTTGTCTTATGTAAAATCTTTAGAACTCTCTTCCTACCTATGTTTTCCCATAACAATCTTATACCCGTCAAGAGTTGGACCTATTGCTTTCTGCAGCCTTAATTCCCCAGCTTCCCTTACAGCCTTCTCTCTCTCTCTCTCTCTCTCTCTCTCTCTCTCTCTCTCTCTCTCTCTCTCTCTCTTTCTTTGTGTCTCCATCTGTTCTAGGCTGTAAATGGCGAGATTTGTCTATCCTATATGCCTTTGCGGCTAAAGGGTCCGAGTGTTCTGTTATTCGCTAAATATCTCTGTAGTATTCAGTGACAAAAATTTACTTCCCACCTCTTCTGTTTCTTAAGAGGTGTCATCCGCACGGGGTGCTATTTTTACATGGACACTCGTACGCTGTTGACAGTGTAGGTAATTACATGCTAAAAGGAAAAGTATGGGTGCTGTAAAAACATCAGGCGGAATACAGTAAGTCTGAAAAATTTCGTGTTTGATATCAAATATTATGTGGATTTGTGCATAAAAACACCGTTGAGATGCTGGTCAGTTTCAGGCCTGTAATGCAAGCCATGATGCATAATACTACTATAATGTAACTTGATCTCAGGTTTCTTTACTTATTTATTTATTATTCATTTGCATTTTATTGTATTGCTAGTGCTTGTTAAATCCCGTTAAATAAAATTGTGGGAAAGTTAATAGCTTTCTTGGCATCTTCCTTAAAGAATGTATATTACATTAAGGGTAGCAATAAAAACAATGAAGTCGGATTTTACCCTACATATTTCGTCAGTGTCTTATTATTAACATTTTTATAGATAGATAAGTATGGGATTTATTCAAGTTATCTTGAATTATTGTAGCTTCTGGTTAGTTGAGAATGCAACCGGGAAAAAGGCGTTTGATTTTGATTTGTTGGACAGCTTGAAATATGTAGCAGCCCCCTGTGTCTTCTTTGCTTATTCATCAGAGTATGTGAGGGACATTACGGATCACTATTCACCCAATTGACCCCCTTCTAATACACCCCTTACCTTGATGCCATACCCTTCCTCAGGTCTTTACGCCACCTGAAGGACGATCAGCTATGGCATTACCACATTTTGTTGCTTCTTTAGTATTGGTAAACAGAACACTCAAAAGCCCAGGGCTCGAGGGGAAATGAGGGGAAACAAGTGCGGAAGGGAAAGGGGAATAAGGCTTGGTTTAGAGAGACAGAGAGAGGCGTGTTAATCTTCCCCTTTATACGAAATGAGGTAATAAGGGTAATGTTTAAACAGGAGGGTGTTGATATGATTGTAGTCGTGACTGGGCTGGGAATGTTAATGGGTCTCCTTAAAGAATAAGGGTTAAGGGAGTGTCGAAAATAAAGGGTTAAGGGGTGGTTTTCAGGAGGAAGAATGTTTGAGGACGGAGGTCTCTGTATCTACGAAAAAAGTAAGGAAAACTGTGGCAAGGAACGATTGAAACATTCAGTGATACTGGAATGAAACGGAAAGTAATGAACCGAAATGCCCATGAGGTGTAATTGGTGACTTACAACAGCACTCTTTCTGGATCAGTCTTGCATATGGCGGCTTCGCTTGTTTCGGTCATACACCATCAGACAATTTAAGGTCAGAATGCTAAATTTTAAAACTCGCCTCAGATCCACCAAGGTTGATATCACTGAATTGTGTCCTCATGCACTGAGGTATAGGAATGGTAGTGGGTAATAGCTCTTTATATTCATGGTCGCTATGAATTTGGCACCATGCTCATTTTAAAGGTTAAGGACATGATTAGGCCAATATTAAATGATCTTGATATTTGCTTACCATAATTCTTCATAGCTTAATTACATATTTGAAATATGTCTGTTAAATACGTGTATTAATAGCATTCAGACCTGTAAAAGTTTTATCAAGACCTGTAGCCTAACTAGAATGGCTTATTTTTCTATTTTCTGCATTGTATTTTTGCGAATACTTTTGGGCGGAAAAAAGTCACTTGGTTTACCGATTGCTCATTAGATTCACCTTCAGTTGTCCTGATGTCATCACAAAAGAGTTTCAAAACATAAGGAAATGAAAGACGACTAAGAACCTCTTCTTATACAAATCTAAAGTAAATTTTATTTTTACGTCTTTGCAGCAACTGGTGACGGGTAATAGGGGGAAAGAAAGGATGTTATGGGCGATCGTTATATGTGCAAAGGAGGGAGACAGAACCCAAATTTCGAGATTAAGAGCTGGTCTGGTTTGCCTCAAAGCTGCTCTTTTAGTGCCACATTAAAAAGGGAGAAGATCCAAGTAAACACCAGCCCCCATTGTGACGCCGTCCTGCTGCCGCTTGTTAATTACTAGTCGGGATGTTCTACTGCTATTACTATCCCTGCTGCTATTGCTACTACTTGCACACCCGCCATCCTCACTCCTACCCTCTCCTCAGCCTTTCCTCCCGCCTTCGTTACCCTTTATGTGACCTCTACCTTTTTTCTTTTTTCCTCTCTTCATACTATTCCTCTGCTCCTTATTTATTCCCCTCAATTATCGGTACAAAAATGTAGGTAGTCATTCGTAGCACTTTCTTGTCATAAGAGCCATACATACTCATCCCGACCGCAAGCCTGTGTAACAGAGGAGGGTTGAGCGTACGCTGTTCGCCACTGCCTTGTAAAATGCCAAATGTTACTTAGACTTTTAATGAATCTTATCGTCTGGTGCAAACCGCGGTGCCGTATATTGAGGTTTTAAAGCCAAAAGGGGAAAAATCAGGCAGTTCTTTCACCCAACAAATCAAAGTCAGTTACCGTAACGTGGCCGGCTCCAGCAGAGTACAGTAATGTCTTAACTTGTATTGTGTGGTGGGAAAAAACGGAAGTGGTCATCTCATAGAAAAATTATTCTGGGGGGCGAATTCATGATCGCATGGAATGTATATCTCATTTTGCCGACTTCATTGCTCCTGTACTGTGTCGTTAATTAATCTTTGTGCATAGCTCAGAAATGGCCGAGTATTTTCATATCAAATAATTCTTTTTTTTTTTTATTTGTTTACCAGTCGTTTATTGTTCTGCCGTGCTTGGAATACGTCGAGTTAATTTGCTTTTACATATACATTTTATAAGTTATTAAAAAAACTGTTTTTGTCGTTCTTTGCTCTCTACCTCTCATTTTCTTACACTGGACTTGTTTAATTTAGCCTACTTTACCAACCATTTTGATGAAGACAGAAATAATAAGACAATGTAGTCAGAAGTTACGGTAATTATAGGCAAACTATGCTCTTAAGGTTACTTGACACTAATATACTGAACAATATATGTGTTTGAAATGGAGGCAAAAGTTGTGGATGTTTATAAGGAAAAGGGGTAAAAATATCCACTTACTGTACTGATGTTGAAAAATTTTAAAATTCTACTGCTGGAAATCATTGGAACTCTTTTGTGGTAGTTACGATTTTTGCTAACATAGACGTTTTTTTTATTGTTAGTGTATTCTGGTATCAAATTAATACATGTTGCTTTGTTATCATTTTATCTTATTTGTTAAGATTTTCATCATAATTTTCTGTGTGTAGAGGATAGGAACTATAATTTCCTAAAATATTATCTACCTCATTATCTTATGTACTGGGAATGTACCGTCAAGGTAATTTTTTCCATTTTTTTTTATTTTCTTCCAAGGCAGGGCCTCTGGTCTAACTCAACCTTCCATTTTTACCTTGATTTGGAACGCGAATGTGTGTTGAGACTCACATGGCAAAGTTAAAGAGGCCGTAGAGTTCTGGAATAAATATTTTTATTTACAATATATTGTTAACCGCTATGTTTGATCGTTGTGCTCATTCAATTCTATGGCACATAGCCAAGTCATAATGTATCAGGCTTTTAGTTTTTGTTATGGTGTTGTAGTTATCACAAATTAATTACCGTGTCTTTTTCAACCAAAAAACTTTCGTCTTTTTTCTTTAAAGAAAAAGATGTTGCCTCAAGAGATGAATTCTTCATGATAGGTTTATAATCCCCTCCACTATAGAGGAGATGGAATAATAACTTTACCGGTAAAATGTTGAGCTTCATAATCCTAGAATTCGATCTTTAATTCGTTATGTATATATATATATATATATATATAGATATATATATGTATATATATTTACACATATATACAAACATTATATATATATATATATATATATATATATATAGTATATATATACATGTATATATGTGTTTGTTTACTTGTGTGTTTGTGAGTTTGCATGCATGCATAATTTATCAGCTGAGTAACTTTTTTGAAGACGAGTATGCCCAGTTGCGAACCACATTATTTGATAAGTTTTTTCCTAACACCATTTACCTAAACCCCCCCAAAAAGTAATGAGAGAAGACAAGGTGTATAAACGCTAAGACCCTTAAGTATTTTGTGAAGCGAAGCACTGTCTTGCCCTCGCAGTCATGGAAAATCGCCCGTCGAATCTCCGCTGGATTTTTTTCTAAAACCTTTCCTGTGTCTTAGCATGGTCTTGCCCGTAATCAGGCAGAGTCTTTATGTAATATACTTAATATACTTTGCGTCTGAGAAGCTTTCAAACTCCCACTTATAATACGCTTTCAATTAAGAAGTTGTGACCGAACTTTCTCTAGCCCATGTATCCATTAGCATAACCATTTCAAAAGTCTTCTGTTAAGTTATCAAGACAGGAAAAAAAGGGAATCTCATTGTCGAAAGGAACGAAGAGAGAGAGAGAGAGAGAGAGAGAGAGAGAGAGAGAGAGAGAGTTTCCAGTTAAACATTTTTATTTACTTTTTTAATATTTATTCATATGATTTCAGGGAGAAGCCTAAGTGTCCATATACGACAGCATGGATTGTTGTTTGGAATTATCAATCGCACAGTTGCTGATTACTGTACAACCGTAGTAATAATAAGAAAAATTCACAACATTTTATTATTATTATTAATATTATTATTATTGTTGTTGTTGTTGTTGTTAGTATTATTATTATTATTATTATTATTATTATTATTATTATTATTATTATTATTACCATTTATATTTTCTTGCAGGTACACATCGTTTCGTTCAAAACAGGCAACAATGTAGTTTAAGATTTACATAATTTGGTTTCATCTTTAAATAAGATGATATAAAAATAAGACTTTTTTTATCTTTTGTTACTGGCGTTACTATCTCTCTCTCTCTCTCTCTCTCTCTCTCTCTCTCACACACGCGGTCACTAACGCATACATGAGCGAACTGTTCAGGAAGTAAAGGTTAATTATTGATATTCTCATCATTCTTTAATTAAGCAGTAATGGAATAAAGAATAATTTTTATGTACAGTATTACTCATATGTATGTTGCATCGTTTTGAAATATGAATCCATTCTCTCTCTCGCACACATATTAAAATAACATTTGTATAAATTATATATATATATATATTAAAATAAACATATATTGTATATATATATATATATATATATATATATATATATATATATATAATACATACATATATATACATATATATATATATATATATATATATATATATACACTTTTATTGTATATACTGTATATATATATATATATATATATATATATATATATATATATATATATATATATTATATATATATATATTATTTTCATTTTTTCATGAAATTATCGTCTGTAGGTATGAACGCTGCAAACATTTTCATTTTTGTACCGTGTGGATGGTCATTGGGTTGTTTCATTTTTGATTTAAACCTGTTTAAAGCCCTGAAAAAGAGCTTTTGAGGAAAACAGTTGTTTTTGAAGTAATTAGCCAGGTTACGATCTCTTCATGGAAGGTCATCCAGTTCGATATATATATATATATATATATATATATATATATATATATATATATATATATAAATATGATTTTATTTTTACATAAATGTTGGTTTCAAGTGCAAATGAGCTTCAGTTTTCTTACAGAGCATTTTTAGTGATACCGAATTGTTTTTATGTTAAGGAACTTCCGCAGTATTTGGAATTGTAAAAGAAATTTAAATTTCCAGTTGCATGTATTTCATTTATAACAATTATTAGTGCTAATATTTAATAATCGTGTATATGTGTCTGTGGAATTATTCTTAAGCTAAATTGACCCACTAAAATTTATAATAAATCCTCTTCAGGAAACTTCATTTACCAATATTGAAACCTTAAATGTAGGTCTAGTAATTTTAATAAAGTATTTTTGAATGTAGAAGCGTGCAAACGTAAATACAATAAAACATTCCAGTTGAATAATACAACAAATGTGTGAAGTATGCCAATAGTCTTCACAATTAAATTTCACTAAAGGCAGCGAGGTCTGCACATTAATTTCTTCTTCCAGCCAAATTTAGGACGAATCAGAACGAAAAGATAGTAAGCTCCTGAAGAAATAACAATGGTAATCATAGTGGAAAGCTGACAAAGAGCGATTCCCCTGAACGTGAATTTTGTTGTAGATATAAAATTTCAAATTTCCTTAGTTCTCTCTCGATTGGTGGAATGGTCAACTGTACGAATCTTAGGAATTTGAGCCTCAAGAAAAAACAATCTGCATAGAGAGAGAATTGGATATAACTATAGGTAAGGCTTTATTCCTCCTCTGAAATAACGCTGCTTTATGAAACACTGGGAAAATATTTGAAGGAAGAAATTACAAAATTTACATAAGCTATAGATGTGAATATGGAATTCCATCCGTTCGCCGTTGAGAGACTGAATTAGCCAGTCCTTAATTATGACATTAGAATTATAAACGTCTTTTTCTTGACGGCCCTTATCAATTATCATTTTGTAGGGAAACAATTAATCCCTAATTATAGGAAGATTACTTCCGGTGCTAATTAACCATGAGAACGAATTACTTCCTTCATTAATTAATCATGCATTACTAATCACACTTTTTAGTCTTCATTTCCTCCTTATTATATTCCTTTCGATATTGTTGCTTTAAGAAGGGAGGTGACAGATACAGGAAGTTACAGTTCGGTTTATTCGAGTGCATTTTTAAATTATATATATGAGTATATATATATATATATATATATATATATATATATATATATATATATATATATATATATATATATACTGTATATATATATATCTATATATATATATCTTTATATATAAATATATATACACATATATATTTATATATAATATATGTGTGTGTGTGGCCCCTTATTTGTCTTAATTTCTCCATATGACAATGTTCTTTGGATATTGGTGCTTTAAGAAGGAGATGTGTCTACATTATATATATATATATATATATATATATATATATATATATATATATATATATATATACATACATACATATATATATATATATATATATATATATATATATATATATATATATGTACATGTATATATATGTATATATGTGTTACATATAAATATCTTAAACACATTCCTTTGTGCAGAGGATGGCGCCAGAAGAATGAACCTTTCTGTTTCTCACCAAGTCTTTAAGGATGAGGTTGAAAGACCATGTCCTTTTTTTTCACCTTAGCCGATGATGATACCCATTTATAGCCGAGTCTGCTGGCAGGAAGGAGACTGGGTTCGAAATTCGGGCCTAAAAGAACACAATTTTTACAGCTTCTTCCTACAGTTACTGTGGTTCAAAAATCATTGTAATCCCATTCTGTATAGAAACTGTACATAATATACAAGCAGATTTAAAAGTAAAATGAGTTTTGGCCAGTAGTCACAGAGAGAGGGGGGGGGGACGAAATTAGCAATATTATTAACTCTAGAGCTTCTACTGATAATTTTAAAGTAAAATGAGTTTTAAATTTAATTTTGGCGTTTTAAAGATTCCCACCCTGTTGTCTTTTGGACTGTTTTATTGTGTATTGTTATTATTGTGTGTGTGTGTGTGTGTGTGTGTGTGTACCGCCCGCCAAGCTGCAGCCCTGTTGGAAAGGCAGTAGGGAAAGCAGCCCAGTACAGAAAAAGAAATTAAGAAAGGAAGATTGAAGTTCGCAGGAAAATAACAAAAGAAGAGTAAAATAAATATGACAAGCAACAAACAAACTGCAAAGGAAGACTCCTATCAGCTTTCTGGACGAAAAGAAAAAGCTCTTACACACATTTGATCTTTTAAAGTTCCATCGATTAAACTATAGGATTAGGAAGGTCATTTCACAATTTAGTTGCGACAGAAAAAAAACTTGTAGATGACTGTGGTATTGAACCTCGCAGAAACAAGTAAAAAATGCGCAAAAGTTTCTTCAGCGCCATCGAGTTTTCTGTGCACCGTATAATCAAGGCCACCGAAAATACGTCTATCTTTCGGTGGTCTCAGTATAATGCTGTATGAGCCGCGCCCCATGAAACTTTAAGCACGGCTCGGTGGTGGCCTGGCCTATATTGTTGCCAGACGCACGATTATAGCTAACTTTAACCTTCACTAAAAATAAAACTACTGAGGCTAGAAGGCTGCAATTTGGTATGTTTGATGACTGGAGGTGGATGATCAACATACCAATTTGCAGCCCTCAGCCTCGGTAGGTTTTAAGATCTGAGGGAGGACAGAAAAAAATGCCGACGAACAGACAAAGCCGGCACAAGAGTTTTCAGAAAACTAAAAACGGCAAGACTTAGAGTGACCTGCAAATCTACTACTACTGCATAAGTGGATCAAAAGATGTTTTAAGGAAACAAAGTAAATTAGTTAAAAGTGAAGCCACCAAGTAGGAAACAGACAGGCTAATGTTTTATTTCTGAATTATTCAGTCAGATTGTGTCTATACAGTATTTTGTCAGTCTCACCGAGTTTTTTTCTTTATGAAATATATTAAGTATATATATATATATAATGAACAGCCTAATGGTTTTTAATTTCTGTTCCACACGTTAGCAATTCCATATCCTCAAGGGCTTGATTCATACTACAGATGTTTTAAGAATTAAAATTAGTCTTGATATATATATATATTACTATATATGTATATATATATATATATATATATATATATAATATATACCTATATATATATATATATAATATATATATATATATATATATATATAATATATAAATAGAGAGAGATATATAGTAATATATATATATTTTCTTCAGGACAATTCAATATATCACAGATATTTTTATATATACAGAATATAGTTTAAATATATAGTCATAGTATATATATATTTACCACTAGATATAGAATATATATATATACGATATTTTAACGACATTTCGTTGTTATATTATATATATATTACTGTTTTTATAATATATATTTCTTCCTTCGTATGTATATAGTAAACTATATATATATATAATATATATATATATATATATATATATATATATATATATATATATGATATGATAAATAAACCCGTACCAGCAGTGTTCTGGAGGATCAGCACGGTCACTAACCGATGATGTCACTGTCGCTTGACATGGCAATCATATTGGAAAATATAACGTCTTGATTGCGTTTCACGGAGGTTTCTTTATACTTTTAACGTAACTTGTACATAAAAAGGCAAATGATTGTTGTTAATTCCATAAAAGAAAGTACTGTATATAAACAAATTTTCATTTTGACAGCCACCCTGAAAATGGTGTTTACTTTACATTGAGGCCTAACATTTTTGGTTTATCAGTTTTACTAATATTTTGATCATAGGAAATTTTTGTATATAAACCGAAATTTTTCATCTGTGAGCAAATACATTGAAACATTTTATTTATCATTTTACTTTTCTTTCTTTCTTTCTTCTTCTTCTTCTTCTTCTTTCTTTTCTTCTTCTTCTTCTTCTTCTTCTTCTTCTTCTTAATATTATGTATGTGTGTGTGTGTGTGTGTATTATTATTATTATTTTATTAACAGATGCTCTATATCTCACATTGCTAGTTTCTTGTTAAAGTTCTGATGTAATTAATATTGAAGTTGTATAACAGGAATACTATTTACTGTGATCCTCATAATGCAAGTTGTTCATAGTTACCACATGAGGTTAATTAAATACTTCATAATAAATTTTAAAGGTCAGGCAAGTTATATTTATAAGACGTCTTCACTCTCCAGGATCCTTTGAAGTCGTCTTCGGCTCACAAACATTCCTGGAGAAACGCCCATTGAATTTCTGTCAGAATGATTTCGAATCTGAATTTTGGATTTCTCATGTAACGTTTGCTTGTTTGTTTGAATGCACTTCGAGATTCGCGAGGCTGCAGCGAAGGAGACGAGACAGCTGGATTCTTGTAGGCTTCTTCAGGAAACCGTGATAATCAATGGTGTTTAGCCAAGAGTTCTTCAGGAGCTGAAGACGGCTTCACGGGATCCTGGAGTAGTGGCGACGTCTTATAAATAAGTATATATAATTTAATTGACCTTTAGAATTTACATGAAGTGTTTAATTAAGCTCATGTGGTAACTATGAACCACCTGCATTAGGGGAGGGGGAGGGGGAAGGGGGGGGAAGGACGCACACAGACATGCAGACACAGAAAGGCAGCCAAGGAAATTAATATATATAATTACTATTATTCTGTATATTTGGGTACATACGCTTGGTAAATATTCACAAATTTGTTATATCAAAATGAGAAACCAACTCTTGTAGAAAATCATCACCTGTTAGTTCTGTAAGACCATTATAAAGTCTAAATCAAACACCCTACGATTTTTTGGATTTTCACTTATTATTATTATTATTATTATTATTATTATTATTATTCCTACTCTGAAGATTAATATTACTAGTGTTGTTATTAAATTTGTTGTTATTTCTTTCCCATTTCTGCCACGATAATGACCCAGCCCTCTTTCTGGGGAATTATAAAAGGCTTCATGGCAATGGGCCATTTGAAAACAAACCGAGGGGAATTAAGTCGAACTTAATGCCCATAACATGTGGACGTCTTCCATTTTTAGAAAGAGATTATGAAAGTGTATGAAAGGCAAATGAAGATAGGAGTGAATGCCAGGCTCTGCATTAGGATTCCCTCTCTCAGTCCCTTGGAATGGAGAGATAATAACAATGATGATAATAACTATTATCTCGATAACAATAAAGTCCGACCAATAAGAATGCCTGTAAATAAAGCTGATAGCGCCGAGCGCCTGACTATATTCATAATGATTACTGAAGCAACTTATGATCATTGGGCCAATGGGGAGACGCTCTCTAACATATTTATAAGCCTCAGCCAATAAGGAAGCGATATCTGAATATAGTTATGAGCATTAGCCAATAGGAAAACGCTGCCGAATATGATAATGAACATCAATCACAGGAAGTGCGTGCACCTTCTGCCCTTAATTACTGATATCTGAGGCTCCTTGGCGCACCATCAAACCCTGTATCTCAATAATTCACCTCAAATGCCCCTTAATGCGCTCATCCATAAGGCTCCTTATCTCGCCGCTACTTATCGGGCGGCATACGCCCCTCTGGCTTTAATTACGAATATGCTAGGTTATCAAGATGTCAGACTCGACAGTCCGGGTCACGGGGAAGTCGCTCTTACAGCAGAACTCCGTAAGGTCGATAACTCGCATCACCGATATGTGGTTTAGGGCGGCCGTGTGCTAATTGTGAGAATGCAAATGAGAAGGACCGCGATTATGGTATGGAAGGAGAGCTACAAGGCTTGGACGGCATGAGGCTAATCAATATAAGACAAGTCTCTCTCTCTCTCTCTCTCTCTCTCTCTCTCTCTCTCTCTCTCTCTCTCTCTCTCTCATGACAATTCTGTCGAGGTTTTTCTTCCAAATTTTCACTACACACACACACACACACACACACACACATATATATATATATATATATATATATATATATATATATATATATATATATATATATATAGAGAGAGAGAGAGAGAGAGAGAGAGAGAGATCTTTTCTTATTATTTACAAATATAACTACCGTGGGATTGCAAACTCCATGTCTTGGGCCATTTGGTGAATCTCGCGTCTCACAGATCATCAAGAACGAAATAGAGTGAAGTTATTTCATTTTCCGGCTGGTATCCCGCAGAAGTGAAAAAGAGTGATCGCCGTATGCCTCAGGAGCTGAGGCTCTTGTGTCGTCAGTGGACATTTTCTTCCACTGTAGGACTCAGAACCTTCCATTAGGTATAGCTCTGCTTTGGGACATAGTGCATTTATATAGTGAGTCACTGATACCTCTAAGGGCAACACTCTCCCCTACCAAGGGACTCAAATATTCTCCAATTGGCGCCAATCTTCCTCGGAACACATTCGTATTACAAGTTGCTGACATTTCTTGTAAAGGCAGTGTCAAGGTAGTGACCTTGACTACTAAAACTGCAGTAACAGTAGTTTCCTGATACATCTTTTCGACTATGCTGAGCTTTTATCATATCCGTGCCTCACAGCGTTTCTCATCTTTTCAACTATTTTTACTCATTTCCTCTCACGTGCCTTCAGAACCCAATTTTCTGAAGGAAACTTCTCTCATGTTAACTTTTAGCGTCATATACTCGCGAGTTATCTTCAAATCTTTTGCATAAACGTCCTTTCGTCATCTGTTTTGTTAATCATCCATGTGTTTTATACACTGTCACCTGCACTTTTGTGACTCAACCGCTTCTGCAGTACCTCAAACCCTACTGATGTTTATTTCTTCACTTAACTGGTCTCCATTTGTCTTCCTTGTCTTTTACTTGCTAATATTGACATACAGCTTTCTATATCAACAATTTTAATTTCTTTTACTAGTCTTTACAGCTTCTCTTCACACTCACTAATGAACAACATATAATACTGAAACATGACATTGCATAATCCTTTCGGCATATCTTTTCTTTTACCACACTTGATCCACACAGTCTTACGTGTTGAAACAAATACACCTTTTCCCATTATTACCTTTTTATCTATATCACTTCTTAAGGAAAATCTTGCAATACACCTTCTTGGTATACATGATAATGTTTGCTCCTGTAATACAGTTGTACCTCTCTTACTCATCACACACACGCACACATATGTATGTATGTAATGCACCTCCCTTACTCATCACACACATGCACACATACGTATGTACGTATGAAAGTATCGTGACTAATCGAGAGGAACGATTGTTCCTGGAACCATATGTATACGTTTATTTCTCTTGGAATGACGCCCAGCTTTCATTTCCTTGATCTGATCTCATCGTCTCTTGAGATCTTTAAAAGCAGAATTGCATCTTCAATATTTCTCAATTTTATATTTACTCTACGGTCTTCCTCTCGTCAGTTGCTCCATGATCGCTTCACATTCCTGTTTGCATTAGCACTTTGTTATTTATTTTCTCCATTCCCGATCTTCCTTGAAGCTTAATATCCGTTTGCAAAAGACTTAGCAAAAGATATGTTTCTCTGAAGTGCCATTCCTTACAACATGTGTTCCGGGCGTTATTCTTTATTCTTCACCCTGAAGCTCTTGTATCATCTTAATAGAGCAGAGAGAGAGAGAGAGAGAGAAATTTGAAATTCACCAGTCAGCGTTTGTCTCCGTACCTCTCATACATCCCCTTATCCACCCATTTATTTCACTTTCTTTATGTGTCCCCTTTTCTATTGAAAAGGGGTTCAAGAAGGAGACATATTTCATCCCTGAGTTGTTCGTTTTCATTCATTTCCCCGCTCTTTATCCGGTGTTCTACTTCCTTCTCTATCTCTCTGATTCTTTTCAAGTGTCTTCTTTCCCCCTTCGCAGACTCCAGCGGAGATGAGGTGAAAGCGATGGAGATGGCGAATGAGAAGGAGGGCAGGTTGGTTGAAGGGCGAGGGGAAAGGTGTATCTATCCCCTCGGACCCTGATCTGTCAAGTCATAATTGGTTGACAGGTAGGAATGTCATAATTAGTCAACCCTGTCAAACATGCGTCTCTCAATTCTAATTGCTGGAGGTTATTAAACAGCTTCAATTCACTTCTTGGGTATGCGAATAAAGGGGGAGAGAGAGAGAGAGAGAGAGAGAGAGAGAGAGAGAGAGAGAGAGAGAGAGAGAGACCCGCGTGAATTATGTATGCTCCTCTGAAGGTTCATTTCGATCACTTGCAAATTCATGATGATGCATTTCTCCATGTCCTCGCCAGATTAATTTGAGAGAGAAATTATTGACAACAAACTTAATGAAGTGTATGGAATTGCTCTTTCTGGGAATTCAAATAAAATGGACCGTGAATTCTCTCATCTTTGGATATTTATTCGTTCATCTAGTTTGTTGCCCCGTAGATAATTGCGATAAGCATCATGCATTCCGGTATTAATTTCTTCCTTACAAAAGGGGTTATGACTTCATTATTCATAATTTGTTATATATTTACTATCAGATAGTATTTTTCTTGATATATCTTTAATTATGAAACCTCAAGTTATTATTACCATTATACTGGATGGTACAGAATTACATGAACGTTTGCATCGCCAGGAGCTTCAGTCGCAACATTTGGAGCTCATAATTATTTTATGGCTCGAAAAATATTAAACAAATATTAAACGGAACGACGTAAAAAAGATGGCCTTGAGTATTCTGTGCTGGATTAGTAAGACCAGAGATTTTCAAAACGTGTTTTAATCGTCAATACAACACCTTTCGTATCTAAAAAAAAAAAAAAAAGAGCATGTTTAAATTTTAATTCCACGTAATTTAAATTTCAAAGCAACACGTTATATATTTCAAAGTAGCTTGTTCTAAATTTCCAGACAATTTGTCTCAATCTTAAAAAATGTGGGTTTTAAGTCAAACCCGCATTTCTTGTTTGAATTTTTTTTTATTCCAGATCTGAAAGTTTAAATCTCAAAATGGCATATTTAACTTTTCATAAGCTCGTGTTTTTTGGGTTATATCCAAGATCTCTAGAGAAAGCCATTTTTAGTTTCAAGACAGTGTATTTTGTTATGCCGTATAATATGTTTTATCATTTCAAAATGGCGTAATTTAAAAGTTCGAATAACTATATTTTATCCTTTCAGAACGATGTATTTTCAATTTCGAACAATGTTTTATCGTTTCAAACCGATGAATTTTATAATTTCGAACAACCTTTTATCATTTCAGAACGATGAATTTTATCATTTCGAACGATGTTTTATCGTTTCAAAACGATGAATTTTATCATTTCGAACAACCTTTTATCATTTCAGAACGATGAATTTTATAATTTCGAACGATGTTTTATCATTTAAAACGATGAATTTTATAATTCCGAACAATGTTTTATCATTTCAGAACGACGTGTTTTATCATTTCGAACAGTATTTTTTATCATTTCAAAATGATGAATTTTATCATTCCGAACCTTTTATCATTTCAAAACGATTTTATCATTTCGAACAGTGTTTTATAATTTCAAAAAGATGAATTTTATTATTTCTAACGATGTTTTATCATTTCAAAACGATGAATTTTATCATTCCGAACAATGTTTCTCTTTTCAAAACGAGGAATTTTACCATTTCTGACAATGTTTTATAATTTCAGAACGACGTATTGTATAATTTCGAACGAGGTCTTATCGTTTCAAAACGACGTTTTTTATCATTTCGAACGAGGTCTATCGATTCAAAACGACGTATTTTATCATTTCGAACGAGGTGTTATCATTTCAAAACGACGTATTTTATAATTTCGAAGAGCAGTGTTTCATCATTTCAAAACGACCTGTTTTATAATGCTGCAAAAGCGCAATTTGTTGACGTATCGTATCATGGTCACGATACGACGGAAAGCTCAACCAACCCTTTCCAAATCGGTAATTGTCATCGTTAATGCAAAGTTAGAGACATGAGAACCAACCCAGAAATTGAAAAACTGAATTTTTTTTTCATTAATTAAACTTTGAGACCGGACAGTTTTTTTTTAATTCCCCTCCTTGGCATTTCGGTTTTTGCGGTCGAAATAGCATTAAATGCAAGAGAGTGATAGCCTGATAGACTTTTTCGGAAGCGAAATTTAAACAAAAATTGTATCCCTTGCATATTTTGCGTTGAGGTCGAAATACATTAGTGTATAAAAGAATAAATGAATGATTACATTTAGTATTATTTAGTTATGAAGAGCGACCAACCGATATAAATAAATCGTTAAATTGATAAATAAATAAGTGCATTCGCCCGATAACCATCTTCCCAGAGACGACGGCGATTTACTGCGAGTTAATCAGCATAACGCGAAATAAAACAAGGGATCTCATCAGACCGGTGTAATTAGATTGAAAAGTCACATCCTGTACCACATATTATTTGTTAATCAGCTCCATTACTCTTTGACGAATCCCAAAGGAAATTATAGAAATTGCTTCAAAAAATAGGAAAGAGGTATCCACCAACTTTGTATCAACGCATGAGAGAGAGAGAGACACAGAGAGAGAGAGAGTTTTAGCATTAAGTGGTATTCGAAAGGTGATAGAACGACTGATTGATTAAGTAAAACAGGAAAGAGGAAGAGCAATAGAGATTTTAGTAATATTTGGTGTTCGAAATGCGATATGATCCGACGTATGTGTGCGTGGGAGAGAGAGAAAGAAAGGGAGGTATGGTGAGTAAGGGCGATTTTAGCGTAAAGTGGTACTGAAATCAGGATATGATGTGGTGTAAAAAAGAAAATATACTATCGTAAATTGGTATTAAAAATACGATGTAATACCGTGTATGATATTGCTTTGAAAAGGCCATAAAATTTTGTGCAAGACCTCATAATATACAAGTGAGAGAGAGAGAGAGAGAGAGAGAGAGGATCGGACATTAAATTCCACCCGCTAGATGATGGAATCTAGTATATGAACATCCTAGTTTAAAACAGAAAAGGTGGTGATTTTAAAATTAGGTAATATTCAGTAGGCGATATATCAGGACACAAGTCAGAGAGAGAGATTTCAACTTTAAGTAACATTCAAATATTGATATGATGTGGTGTGTAAATCACAGTGTAAAAGCGTGCGAGAGAGAGAGAGAGAGAGAGAGAGAGAGAGCCTCTAACATATATCTCAAACTATTCTTGTAAAAGTATTGACGTACGGTATAGGAAGTTCGGGTTCCTGTGAATGATTTCCTCCCAGAGCAATTTAGCTGAATAAAGATATGATGGGGCCGGGGTTGGGGAAGGGTATATATAAATATATATTGCCCCTCTGCAATATTTTGTTTAGAGTGTGCCAGCCAGCAATTATGGTATAAGACAGAGTAATACCACTGGTGAGATTTGTTGTCGACAAACTTTTTCTTTCCTCTTCTTTTTCTCTTTTTACTTATTTGTACCTTCAGTGGTGCATGCATACCCCTGCATTCATATTTATTCATGAGATTTGTTTCTTGAATTCTTGACTAGCGTTTATTTCTCCTCTCCATTCGTGTTGATACAAATCACCGGTTTTTTTTTCCATTTCGATGAATCTTTATTTCATATCAGCATTCTCTCTCTCTCTCTCTCTCTCTCTCTCTCTCTCTCTCTCTCTCTCTCTCTCTCTCTCTCTCTACCCAGGTATGGGGAGCTTACCGAGCACACGGATATCTAATACCTTGAGAGATAATGCGCATACCTTGTCCTTCATTGGATAACTTTTTAATCTAGTAATGTGGGAATAGTAATGTGGGCATGACTCCTACCCCAAGCTCTTCTACACTGGTGTGAATGTTTATAGGTTCCATTTGTAGTGCTTTAAATACTTGTAGTTCCTATGAGTTCCAGTTAGGTTTGGTGGTGAACTGCGACTCGATTACACAAGAATCCTAAGGTCTGTTGCAACCACCGTAAAATGGTACTGCTTCCTTGCAAAAGACATTGCCACCCTTTGAGTTATAGTCAACTCTTTTACCTCTTCATTTATGTTTATGTGCTTTTGCTTCCTTCACGAATGCGCTAGTTACGGCCATTAGGTAAAAAAGGGAAAAGGTTTAAAGTTATGCTAAATGCCGTATCTTTCCCTTGCTTTAACCTCAGTGCAAATTGCCTGAAGGCCTCGGGGTCTTTAATATAATCAAATCCGATGGAGAAAGTGGAAAGGCGAAGAAGGGGTCTTTAATTAAATGCTGAACCAAGATACATGCAACCTGATCTTTATAGTTATTCAGTCCTGATTTCAAAGAGTGCTAACACAGAATTAAGTTGCTGATTATATATGCAAGAAGGGAAAGGGAATCGAAGACGTAAAGATGCCGGGTGTTTCTACGTTTAAGAAGACATTACTTACAGGAAAAGGGGTTTCCAGTGAGTTTGGCAGTCGTCCATGCGTTGAAAAAAAATGAATGATTCCTACCTGCCTGGTAAGGCTGCAAGGAGTCTGATGTTTATTGTTTCTTAACAAGATTGCCTTCTGCCAGTGCTTTTTGTTATTGTTGATTATCCCTAAAGTGTAAAGGAACGTTTAAGGTAATAAAGAAATATATTTGAGGTATTAATGTGGTTGCAATTTTTTGTTCAGAAAAATTGTCTCTGTCTCTCGCTGTTTTCATGTCACGAGTTTTCTTTTGTGCGTCTCTCTCTCTCTCTCTCTCTCTCTCTCTCTCTCTCTCTCTCTCTCTCTCTCTCTCTCAATAATCACTATTCATCAGCGTTTACTATTAATAACGTGCCTGTGACGAACAAAAGTAATCCAGCCCTTCGTTTAGCTTTTGAGCTCGATCTTCAGACGCTCCTCTCTGCAATTTGCATATGTCAGAAAAGGAGACAAACATTCCATCACCAATATAAGATTGGAGAATTCCAATATTTCTCTGTGAGCAATTGAATGGATGCTCTGAAAGATCATTGTTTTGGATAATGAATTCAAAGACGAAGCAGCTGCAGCCAGTAATGATGTAGCTGTGCTGATGATGATTCGCTTGCAAGACAGTGAAATTAGAGACTGGGGATTGAGGATTGCGTTCTTCTTTGTTTTTAATTCACTTGCGAGAAAATGGTGTTTGAAGAATGCGTAGTTTAGGAAGAGCATCCTAGCAGTAAGAAAGCTGCTTTAAAATTAAGATTTGGCTTTTGGTTAAGAAAGAGCCGATTGAGATGTACCTACGAGTTTTTTTTTTTTTTTATAATTTGCAAGTTTCCCAAAAAATGTGGGTTCCTCCCCTCATTCTAAACTCACTTGCAATTGGAAGGTAAGGTATCTTTAAATGTGATCAGGAAGAACATCCCTGAGTTCAAGACAGAGCAGCACAATGAAGGACTTTGAAAAGTATGTTTTGAGTCTCTCGATATAATTTTTAATTTATATACAAGAAAAATGTACAATAGAGGACTTTAACATTTTCGTCTAAATTGTCTCATGTATAATTGAGAACCATGTGGTATATTTCAGATTGTTTGAAGCGAATTGTAAAAGGACTTGATATCATTAAAGAGTGCAGAGATTAAGAATTCATAGGCGTCTTCCTCCCATACATCGCTCTAAGCGAACTGGAAAGCACGTTCTGGTCTTGTTCTATACTCTGGGAGGCGATTTGAGAAGCACACCCTGGTCGTAATTGTAGATCGTCCAATAAGATATTGTTTGAGGGGATGGCAAGGCATATCCTGATCTTTCAGAAAAAGAGGGTTATAATTCTTGTCTTGGTGGCATTATAGATTGTTTGGGGCATTTATGAAGCATATACCAATCTTCTTGAAGGTTTTCCATAAAAAAAAAAGAGGGCAAGAATATATGAGAAATTTGCAGGTGAAGGAAGAAAACTTAATCTCTTTATCTTTCAAGGGAAAGAAAGCGATTGGTGTTCACTGCTCATAATAAGGCTCTTTGGACGGAGAAAGCAAAGATAAAATTAGGGTTCGCTAACCAAAGGAAAGATAAAAATGGTGATGTCCTGATTGTCATGAATAAAAGAAATAGTTGCTCAGCTTACCGAACAGAGAGTTTATGCCATCTCAATTAATTTTGGTGAAGAAATGAACTGTTTGCTTCACAGAAGTTTTTTGTTTGTTTTCTGTGAAATGAATAGTTTCATTTACTGATAGTTAGGGTGACTTTTATGATCATGAAGTTGAAAAGAGAAAATATGCGGAGTCTTTATTGATGAAAACGCAGATTCATGCATACGATCAACAATCGGACTGCAACCTAAAAAAAGGAAAAATTAATAAATAGAAGAAAACGGCCTCCCTGCATGGGCTTAGGAGCTTGTTGACGCTGAATCTCTATTGGCAATAGTTTTTGAGTACTTGATATTCAACATGTCATTCATTCCACTGCCGAAATTGGAGTGGCGTATCCAGAGGCCTCCCTCTTCATCCATCTGCTTCCACCCCCTACCCCATCCCCGACACAAACTCACTCCTTCCATAGGCCTATCAGAATCACTCATTTACATATCGTCACTATATGTATTTGGGAAAGGTAGAGGAAGGTGGATGAGGGAGAGGGTGTCTTAGACCTTGTGTGTGTCTGCTCTTCCTGAACCCACCAATTTACAGTTATCACTCCCTTATCCTTCCCCTCCCCCCTTTATTGATTATATGTCTTTGGGACAGACAGTAACTTAAGGTGACGGCTGAGAGCTTTGGACGGGCCACCGCTTCTTCCTCCGCCGATATTTCACACTTATTCGTGAAATTTGCTAAAACTGAAGAGGTCGTCTGCCCTACTTAAGAGTTTATTTTTTTCAGTGTCGTAATTCGTTGCCAAGGAATCTTATTCCTTGGGTGAACCAAGTAAACTCCTCAATTTTATTTTTGTTATCTTTCATTGTCTCTCGTCGCACAACGATTAGCTTTTGGCAGCTGACTACTATAGTACAAACCAAACATCGGACATCCATGACAGCAGCGGCCTCCGATATGACCCCAAACGAGGTGGTCCCATCTCCCCCTCCAACAGAGCATCCAACCCGAACTAGGGCAGCCCCCTGGGCTTACCCTGCGCGGCCTCATCCATGTCTTGCGTTAGTGTTTAATTAATCCCCCCTCATGTCTTTCCCTTAGGCCAAGAATCCCTCGCATGCCTTGTGTGTTCCTCTCATAGAGTCATAGTTGGATCGATGGCTGCCTGCTCCTCTCTCCCTTGATGATGATTTCCATATGTCACTTGGAGATCCTCTCCGGTATGCACCTGGAAGATGCATTAGATCGTGATCCAGGGGGAGGCTGCGTCGCGCGCTGAATCTTGATTTCAGTTGTCAATTGTCCCCCGCCACTTATTTTTTCCAGGCAAAATTATTAACGGGATTGTTATCAAGTTGTTCATGCAGAGCACACATTCTCAAAGAAACCACGAAAACATGAGTTTGTATAGTAGCAAAGATTGTCCTTAAGTGAAAAAAAGAATGAAGATGAAAAAGAGGTTTAGAACCGTACACTGAATAACAATAAATTGATTGAGTATGTAATGCTTAAGCGTATGAAAAACTACAAACATTTTATTAACAAGAAGTAACATCAAATATGTGCAAAGTGAAATAAATAAAGCAATGAATAAGTACAAAAAGTGTGCGAAAGTGCATTCTCGAGAACATTGGTTATATAGTGACCTTCCGGTGTGTAGTAGGCCTACTCGTACCTAAATATTATGGTACAGTTAAGATTAGTAACCGGCTACATATAGTAACAAAGACACTTGAATCACTCAAGCAATTCATACTTAAAAATGGAGATTTTGAGCTCTCCTACTAATAAAATAAAACTAGGGGAGAGAGGGATGGGAAATTCAAATACACTGCGTTTTTTTATTCTCTACTTTTAGCTGCTTCGAAAATATTGGTTGTGTGGATCAGAAGAGATGGTACACGCTCATACTGAAAGGTTCTAGTCTCGCCATAATTTTGTCACCTATGAATATCAGGTAAACATATAGTGAAACAATGCTTGAAAGGAGTCGGTTAGGAAGAAGGGGGGTTGCGAGGTGAGGGGAGAATTTGGACCACTGAAATTTCAACATTCATCAGTAGGTTTCTGCAACTTCGTTGAGACTGGCATAAGAGTACCTTTGATTGTGTCTTCTGCAGTGGAAGAAGATAATTTATTACAATAAAAAGGTTATTTGCCTTTAATATGCAGGGTCCTCTACATTCGCAGATTGCATTTATTGTGAATTCGATCACTTGAGAAATTGAAATTTCAATACTGAGGAAAACTGTCTCCCGTCAAAATCACTGCAACTTGTGGCAGGCTTAGGAGTCGGATGGGAATGGCAATACACAACAAAATGCCGAGAGGCCAACAGAGCAAGTTTGTATGTAACATTTGTTTGTGGTTTATTTGCGCTCGAATATGATATTTACATTAACTTTTTTTTCGAAGCAAATGTTAAATCCACTGCGGGACGAAATTCAACACAGTATATCTTATTTTGACAAGGAATGATGAATGACATAAATTTTCATGTCAGCGCTGCGGCCGCTTTTAGCACCGGGTCTCGCAGATAAATAGTTCATGTGTCTCTGTCCCTGTTAGACGGACTCCTTGTTCAATAAATGCATATCAGACGTAATCACTGGGAGCTTTGATCACGTGTGGTCAAAACCCCGCACACAAACTCGTCTCCCCACCCTACTCCGGCACCCCACACGTCCCCAATCACCAGAAACCTCAGCCACGGAAAATAAAATATTGATGAACGTAGGGGAGACAAAATGTTTTTTCAAAGTTGGTCGTCCTCCCACTCAAGATGGGATTCAGTTCCCCGCGCTAAAGCAACGTGCATGGGTTTTGTTGGGTACTTATCGCATGGGAAAAGATAGAGAGAGAGAGAGAGAGAGTGCCCATGTCCTGTCCACTGTACATACCTCATGAGAGAGAGAGAATGCATAAATTTCCTTTAGTATTTCATGGGAGAAAGAGAGAGAATGCATAAGTGTTGTTCGTGTCCTATTCTCATATTAAGGCAGAAAGAGACTTTTTGTTGGGTACGTATAAGGAGAGAGCACTTAAGCTTTAATATCAATCTCATGGGAGAGAAAAAGTGCATTGGTGTTGTTCAGTTCTTAATCACGTGGAAGGAGAGCAACAGACTACGCTCGTATACTTATCTCATAGGCAGAGGGAGAACAGTTGACGAAGAGAAACAGCACCGATTGAACGGGATGAGAATGAAAAGAGATATGAAGAGAAAAAACAAATCAATAAAGACCAGAAAACTTGGTGAGATTTATTTCTAAAAGGCCGTCGGTGTTAGGAAACGAATGAAAATATCTGAGAGTTTATTGTTACAAAAGAATTAAGACCGCCAGGCTTCTAAGGTTGACTAGAATCGTCATGAAGGGTGAAAAATCGAAGGAACTTTACTAATCCTGATACAAAAAAATGGGACAGTTTAAGCTTTTCTGTAAAGGTGGACTCATATACATGGAAATTTTTCGTGGAACTATAACGGACAGCAATAAATATACAGTATTTTTAAGTCACATGAAAGGGAATTTGTTTTTTGTTTATCGAGATTCTTCAGATGTACATGTGCACATGTTAAAAGGAATAAAAAAGAAAAGGTAAAAAAAAACAATTTTTGAAGTCTCTTGCAAGGGAATCGGTGTTTTCATTATCCCGAGTCTTCAGATGTCCTGGTTAAAGAATGAAAAGAGGAAAGAAATAAAAGAACGTTTAGGCTGAGAAACATGAGAACGCTCTCTTCACGTGCCCAACTTTTCAGCAATTTCGAACTATCAACTGGTTGCAGTAGATTACGAACTGTCAGTAAGTAAGGCAGGCGGTGATAGTTTATTTACATCGGGTTTAAATATTCGTATTGAATGCAGTACTTCGAGTGTGTTCATGTCGTTTCTGACCGAAAATTGATTTTGTTCCATTATTCTTCCTCGTTTCTTTCTTTTTTCGTTTTTCTTTCGTATATTATCCAGCTCGAGTGAGATTTTGAACTTTTGAAGTGTTAGGACGAATTCCTCGAATGTGCACGGTTAATGATATATAATAACATGATATAACGCTCAGATAATAATCCGTTGAGCCTCTGTTGACTCAAATAATGAATTATGCACCTAGCAGTCAGACGAGTGCGGTGATTGCATCCCTGATAAGGGACGGGCTTGACGCTAACAACCCCACCCTGGAAACTTGTTGATAACTTGGTCACTTTACATCAGAAGCCACCCTATAAAGGGAAAGAGGCGTGTATATGTATATATTATATATATATATATATATATATATATATATATATATATATATATATATATATATATATATGTATAGTATTCATTCACTGTACTTAGATAAAGGAATTTTAATATATTGCATACTGGCCGGGATAGATGCACTTATCAATTATAATTCCTTATAAACTCATCCTCAGTTATAGTGAATTCGATATGAGTTGATATATAGCCTTAAAAAGTCACTATGCATTTGACAAAACTGCATGTATATGTGGGATATATATATATATATAATATTATATATCCCTTGAGATTGAGTGTGGGTTCTATCAATCCAGCAAACAGCAATTTAGTGCGAGAGAGAAGGACACTTAATTCCTTTCTAGGTGCTTTGTTTGGCTTGAGTCCAAGATAGTCCCATTTTCAAAGCTATATAATAAAAAGTCATATATTAAAAAAACAGACTCGGAGTAACATTTTATAACATAAAAGTATCAGTAAATAAAAAAAATGCTTTGAAGGCACAGACCGAGTGACAGCACTACTTGGTAAACAAACACTCTTCTCATACTGATTTTATGTTATGTTATTCCGAGTCTGTTTTTTAATATATGTTTCTTTATTATATAGCTTTTTGAAAAAGTCAGCACCGTATGTATTTGACAATAATATATATATATATATATATATATATATATATATATATATATATATATATATATATATATATATATATATATGTGTGTGTGTGTGTGTGTGTGTGTGTGTGTGTGTTTGTGTGTGTGTGTGTGTGTGTGTTTTGCCTTCTGCACAGTTTTGGGCTCCTGTAGGCACCAGATGAGTCCCAAGACCCAAACATTCTTGGGTGAGAACTGTGAGACGGGAGGCTGCGATGAATGGAGATTAGTAGAAGATAAAGGATATTCCAGGGAACGGTTGTGGTAGGATATCGAATGGAAAACTGACAGATGGACCAATCGGAGAAGAACTTTGTCAGTTTAGACATGGATGAGGTTCTTGGATGAAGTGCATTTGTATGAAAAAAAAAATGTGATAAGTTAAAAACATATAGAATTAATTGTGAGGCAGTGTAGGTACCGTTGAGTAATTAAATGGTTGGAATATGTAGCCGGGAAAGTAACTGGTTCGGTGTAAAGTGGGTCTGAGACAAGGGTGTGTAGATGTAGGTGCAAAGGGATGGATGGTATGATCAAACAAACGTGAAAAATGTAGAATATATATTTTTGCAGATGACTTAGTACTGAGTGTGGATAGTGAAGCAAAATCTAGAAACTAATGAAAGTTTTAATGTGTTTGCAAAAGGAGAATTGTGACACTAAATGTTAGCATGAGTAATAATATGAAAATGAATAGAGACCAAGAAGATGGTGTAATGATTGTTAATGTGGCTAGTGGAAGAGAAGAGGCGGTTGCTTGGTAGAGGTATTTAACGGCAGATACATTAAATGATGGTAGAATGAGAGAAGGAAGTCACAGTGAGTGAGAGAAAGATTTGGAAGCGACCTAAATTGTCTATGGAAACCAAGCTGAGAATGTATCAAGGAATTGTTGAACCAACTCTTCTCTAAGGATATGAAGTGCTGGTGCTGAATAAAATGAATGCAGAAAAATTCTGCAACTATTGATGTGGTTTATTTGGGCAGTAAGCTCTTCGTTGGGTGAGTCGGTAGAGCTGTGGACTGGAACTCGCTGGGCCGGAGTTCGATTCCCCGGCCGGCTGATGAAGAGTTAGAGGAATTTATTTCTGGTGATAGAAATTCATTTCCCGCTATAATGTGGTTCGAATTCCACAATAAGCTGTAGGTCCCGTTGCTAACTAACCAATTGGTTCTTAGCCACGTAAAATAAGTCTAATCCTTCGGGCCAGCCCTAGGAGAACTGTTAATCAGCTCAGTGGTCTGGTAAAACTAAGGTATTCTTAACTTATTTGGGCAGTAATTATGGCATAAGGTACGCGGAATTGGAAAAATGGTTAGAATAAGTGAATGGATGGTTCCGTGTGTTTGGAGGTGGTCTTATGGGAAGAAAGGATGACGATAGGATGTGTTCGGAGGGAAGAAGAGAGTGAGGTGCTGGGTACATGTATAACCGAAGTATTAGGCAACAGGGGCCATAATATACAGGAAGAGCAAGAATTCATGTATATTATAGGTGACTGGCGCATTATGTATAGTGAGCCAGCTGTGTAGGTGTACAGTATATAATTGTCAGTGTTGTTACTGTTTCATGAACTGTAAGTTCCTACTTGGACGAGTCGGTAGAGTTCTCGGCTAGCACTCTACTGGGCCCGAGTTCGATTCTCCGACCGGCCAATGAAGATTCCACAATAAGCTGTAGGTCCCTTCTAGGTAACCAATTGGTTCTTAGCCACCTAAAATAAGTCTAATCCTTCGGGCCAGCCCTAGGAGAGCTGTTAATCAGCTCAGTGGTCTGGTTAAACTAAGGTATACTTAAATTTTCATGAACTGTAGTTCATAAACGATTTACTAGTTATAGCATGAATGTGCCAGTGATCTTTGAGTTATTTAATTCCCTGGGTTCATCTCCTGTTAGGGAAAATCCTATTGGTATATATATATATATATATATATATATATATATATATATAAATCCCATTATATATATATATATATATATATATATATATATATATATATATATATATATATATACATACATGCATACACTCGGAACCTCGTTGTATAGATAGCGACACTTTCAAACTCCGGTCTTGAACATTAGTATTGAAAGATCAAAGATCAGGAATCAGCCTCGTTGTAAGAGTGAAGAAAATAGATAGTTCTCTATCAGAAATTCATTTTATTTCAAACCGCTTCTGATTCTGTCTTGTGTCATGTCTTTTCAAAAACCCCGTGAATGTATCCTGAAGCAGAGAAATACTGGTCTATGGGGGAAACGATGAAATACACCCTATATCAGTTGAGTGGAAAAGGGAGTAGCAAAATGAAGATAAAGGTAGAGGGAGTTTTGCTTTTGCCCTGAATATGAAGCATGCGAGGAATAACGACCGTGGAGTCGCAAAAAATGGGGAGGAGATCTGGTTTATTTAGAAAGGTGTGTGTGCAGGGAAATGCTCGGTAAAAGGATGAAGTTGGAAGCAAAAGATTGCGGAAACAAGGTACAGCTCTGAGGGGAGAGAATCGAGGGGAAACAGATGGGAAATTAGGATCATACAGAGAATGACGATGACCAGTTGCCAAAGAGGAAAGACTGGGAATTAAATGATTGGCTTGGGTTACCTGGCGTTGCGGCAGAAACATAGGATTTCAGTGAAAGTGTTACGGTGACAATCATCGACGTGATAAATAAAAATGTACATTTTTTGGAGAACTAAAAGATTAAAAGATAGAAGGTACGATGAAGTGAAAAGGAAAGGTACCTAGGAAGATATAGGGTAGAGGGAGAGTAGGAGAGGGGAGGGGGATTTGGGAGGATAGGCCTGGCTGAGGTACACATTATTCCACTTTCATAAAATATCTTCCCTTTTCACAACCTCTCTCGGGGGAACGCTGCGGGATGCGAACGCCACAAATCATTTTATCCCTCAGACACACATAGTTTCTCTCTCTCTCTCTCTCTCTCTCTCTCTCTCTCTCTCTCTCTCTCTCTCTCTCTCTCTCTCTCTCTCACACCAAAAATATAGGCATACTTCCGCACGCGCTGAAAGCATTTTTGTTCATTCATTTTCTCACTAACCTTGTGCCCTTTCTCTCAAGTATATAGACACTATTTTATAACATTTGAATTTGCCACCATTCAGTTGATTTTTATTTGATAGTGAATTATTTTGATTTAACATCTCTCTCTCTCTCTCTCTCTCTCTCTCTCTACATATATACATATATATATATATATATATATATATATATATATATATATATATATATATATATATATATATATATATATATATATATATATATATATATATATATATATATATATATACACACACACATATATGTATGCATATATATATATATATGTGTGTGTGTGTGTGTTTGTGTATATATATATATATATATATATATATATATATATATATATATATAATCAGAAAACTACAAACGTCCCTTTAATATCAATTACTCAGTAATATATTTTTTCATATATATTTTAGTTGATAATGTACCGTCCCGTGCAGCGACGGACGGAGAATACTGACACACTAATATGGCCGACTGGTTATCACCGTAAATCGTATTCGATCCCCACGGGACGGTAGATATATCAACTAAATATATATATGAAAATATATTACTTAGGTAGAGTATGAATATTAAAGAACGTTTATAGCTTTCTGATTGTATATGAATCAATGGTGATGTGATAAATAGTCATATATATATATATATATATATATATATATATATATATATATATATATATATATATATATATACAGTTATATGTATTAACTTTATCACATATACAAAAGTTCTGCGCATTAGTACAATTGCTAACAGGACCTCATTCAAACTGGATGGTATCTAGTGGAGTTATTTATTCACAAAAGTTACAGGCTTTATAGGACAAACAGTCCTCATTCTCAAGTATCCGTACAATCAGTTGGACTCCGTATCTGGTCATTGTACGGATACTTGAGAATGAGGACTGAAAGCTTGTAACTTTTTTGAATAAATAACTCCACTAGATACCAACCAATATATGTATATATATATATATATATATATATATATATATATATATATATATATATATATATATATATATATATATATATATATATATATATATATATATATATATATATATATATATACACACAGTATATATATTCTGCTACCAGATTTTAGTTTTATTTCCTTATCTACATTATTATTTGGCCTAGTTGATTGAGATATTTTTATCATTATCATCGTTATTATACCTTAAAGAATTTCTTAGCTTCTTCTCCTTTTGTGCTTTCATCAATTGCATCAGCCCAAAGTTTTCTTTTTTTTAAAGCTGATATTTTCATCGAGAGATCTTACCACGGCGAATGGAACAAACCATTTGGCTAAAGAATACAACAATTTTGTGGAAGACATTTTCCCCAGGGGACTGTACTCAGCTATTCATAACATGCATATATGCAAATATGCAACACGTTTATTTATTTATATTTTTCTCTTTTTTGTTTACCTTTTCGAAAGGGATGTCGTTTTGCGTATAGCCAGATGTTTTCGTTGTTCCTGTCATATTTTTGTTTATTGTTTTATTGATATTTCCCAATATTTGGAATGTGAGATATATAGATATACATATATATATATTTTTCTGACTTTGATGGCTTGAAGTGGCGTTGGATTGCGTTAATATTTTTCTGGTACTGCGAAATATTTTTCAATTTTCATTTTTGGTTTTCATACTGCGTCTGTTCTTCCTGAAATATTACGATTGCTTATCGACGGCCGCTTGATTGCCCTTAGCAGCGATTAACCCAATTTTTCTCCTTTCAAGTTTATTTTCTATGGTAAATATTATTGTTTATTTGGAAAATTTTGTTTATTTGCCTTCTGAAAGCAATCGACGTTAATCTTGTACGGAAATTCTTGACGTTTCATCGCAACTTTAATGCGGAATGCTTTCGTTTTTATTTATATTGTTTATTTCCAAAAGGAATTCTGTGATTATTTCGTTATTTTTAGTTTAAGAAATTATTTTAGGTCATGGTTATTTACTTCTTTTTGAAAGATTTACAGTTATTGCTCTAAAGAAATGAAACATTGAACGACCTGTAGTGGGGGCATTCGATTTTATGATTCGATTTTAAAAACGCAGTGGAGTATGAATTATTCTCTTTTTGACTGATGATGTAGCTTTGCTTTTCAATTGCTTTTACGACGCGAATGCAATTCATTGTGGGATGCACGCACCCAGCAGTTCGGAAATGTTTAAACATCTGAACTCAGTGACATTCCCTTTAGGATGCAGGTGTTTTATAAGTCAGTCAGTCATTACTTTCAAATTAAATTTAATTAATGTTAGCGGATTAAACATTACGGTTTTTTTTTTTACTTGTTTTGATTAAGAGTGAACTTACGTATCTATGATATTTTGCTTCAATACTGAAAGTTAAATTTAAAATATTTCGGTGGCATGTCTTTTTCTAATATGATAACCTACAGTTACCTTATTTCTTCTCTCAGAATGAGCAGATGTCGGCTAGATATTTGTGGTTAGGACATGCATACATACATACATACATATATATATATATATATATATATATATATATATATATATATATATATATATATATATATATATAGAGAGAGAGAGAGAGAGAGAGAGAGAGAGAGAGAGAGAGAGAGAGAGAGAGAGAGAGAGAGAGAGAGTATATACATCAGTGGACTTTTGGTTTCTAAGCTTAAAATATGGCAGACATCTTTCATTACCATCTTTGGTGCTGGACAAGGGACTAGCAACCTTAAGCATCCCCGGAATGTTGGCTAAGAAATAAAGTTAAATTCTCTCAAGAAAAATTTATGTATGAAAAAAGTGTATATATGGTTATAGTTATACGACGAAAAATTTTGTCAGATACAGTAATATGTTCCTTGCTAGTTCAAATGTACGTTTAACTTGCTTCCAGTTAAAATTTCACACTCTAGAAATAAAGTATCCTGATGCTTGTTAGGAAACAAAATGGTCCACAGTAGTCCTTTCTCTGTTAATGTACTGATAAAAGCATGATAACACGTTGCCTTTACAGTGTAAGGACCTGTGACATGAACATTTTTTGTGGTTTGCATGTTGCAATGTCTATTTTTGAAATCGTACGAGTTTATGTGTTTCATATAAATGCATCACATAGTTTAATGTTGATAGTTATTGATTCGATATTATACATATAAGGGCTAAAAGTAGTTAGAAGCTTGTTTAGGGGCTGTTCCAAGAGGGGAATTCCGTCCTGGCATAAGGCTAACTTAATCTAGAACAACCAGCTGTATTCTTAGGATATTACGCTCCTCAGATCATTTGAATTATGATCTGGTCACTTTATCAGGTTGTTCAGGCGAAGCCTTTGTATTGCTACGTACTTCAAGGCCCAGTTTCTTTTATGTTGTTAACCGAAATTCTGAAGTTCATCTGTAATCAACGAGAATAAAATTGTAATTGTATTTTGGGATGAAAGTAGAAAGTAAATAGTCTTAGGAATGCCATTTTCATGCCTGAATAAGTCTCAAAGAAGTTAGAACAGGCATTTAGATATAACGCTATTTTTCTCCTAAACTGCTACTCCGGCTGTTCAATTGGCGTGTCCGTATGCATTTCTCAAAAGTACATTTCAGGACTGAGATTTCGAGCAACTGTTGCAGTGGTTCTTACTGCATCTGCGACCTTATTCTACCATGGTTACATTTTACTTTTTTGTTCCGTTTCTATAAGGATTACTTTGAACACTGTTTTTGATAACTCCAAAACTATTTATCATATCTCAGGGCAAGAGCATACCTTGAACACTTTCTCTCTTGAAAAATCATGCATGAACTGTGAAGTCAGTTGATTTTATGAATTCTTTCTACAGACTTGATTTTGCAGCCTTTCTGCCTTTTGCTCGTCAAGTTGAGCTTAGTTCTATGTTGTGATATCAAAATTTAGGATTTCTTGTGCAGGTCGAGTTATTTTTCGCCCACAGAAATCCTTAAACATAAAATGTGGTTTCACAAGCGAATCCCAGCCGAGACGAGAAGGCTGGGGATATTCTGTTACATCTCACTAGGTATCTGTTGATCTAGGCAGTGAATTACACTTTTGTAGTTAGTCGCAACTAAGGTGGAGTGAAGCACAGGGCTAACAATCGCATCCCGAAAAGAACTGGTGAAAACTGGTAGGGTATCACCCTGTGGGATACCTGGTCTCGAGGTAGAATAGAGGGTAGAGAATTCACACTCTCCCGAAGCTCGAACTAAGATAACTTCATTATTTCATTTCTAACACATTATATATATACAGTATATATATATATATATATATATATATATATATATATACATATATATAAGAGTGGGTGGAGAGGTGTTGGGAAAGACATCTAAAAAGAAAGCTTTTGACGATAAGGAAACCTGGTGGTGGAAAAGGCATATGATATAGTCCCCCCCGAAGAGCTTTGGAGGTATATGCGAGTAAGGGGAACACCGGAGAAGTATGTGTGGTTGATCCAAGATATTATGAAGGCGCAAAAACGCAGGTTAGAAACAGTGTTGGATTAACTGAATGGACTTTTAAGTCCGTATCTTTTTAACCTGATAATGGATGTGCTATCTTAAGGAATAAGAGATCAATGGTGCATGTTATTTGCTGATGACATCGTGTTATGCAGCAACAACAGAGGGGTGGTGAAGTCAAAACTAGATCAATGGAGGAAGGTATTGGAAGACAGAGGATTAAAGATCAGTTAGAAGAAGACTGAATACCTAAGTTTCAATGAAGACCAAGGCTCCGAGATTAGTATGGAAGTGACAAGGTTGAACCGAGTAGAAGAATTTAGGTACCTCGGTTCTACAGTAGCTGATGATGGAAATTTGGATGTAGAAATAACACACAGAATGCAGGCTGGATGGAAAAATTGGAGAAAGATGTCAGGTGTCTTGTGCGACCGCAGAATCAACATAAAGGTTAAAGGAAGAGTGTATAATACAGTAGTCAGACAAGCTTTGATGTATGGAGCAGAGACATGGTCGGTAAAGAGAGTGCAAGAGAAGAAATTGGATGTGGTAAAGATGAAATTGCGCAGGTGGATGTGTGGAGTAACAAAAATGGACAGGATCAAAAACGAAAGAATAAGCGGAACTACTAAAGTCATAGAACTATCAAAGAGGGCCCAGGAAAGAAGATTGCAGTGGTATGGCCATGTGATAAGAAGGGATGAGACATATGTACTATGTAGGGAGGAGAGCGATGGAGATGGAGGTGCCTGGTGGGAGAGCAAGAGGAAGACCGAAACGAAGGTGGATGGATGTAGTTAGAGAAAATGTGAAAGACAAACAATTGTCAGAGGATGATGTGTTTGACCGAGCCAGGTGGAGGAAAGCTGTCAGAAGCTTCGACCCCACATAGAAGTGCGAAAAGATACAGGAAAGAAGATATATATATATATATATATATATATATATATATATATATATATATATATATATATATATATATATATATATATGTGTGTGTGTGTGTGTGTGTGTGTGTATGTGTGTTAACGTGTTGTGTGTATAAATATATAAAAGTGTGTATATATGTATGTATTATTTTATATATATATATATATATATATATATATATATATGCATACATATATACATGTATATACAGTATATATATATATTTTATATATATATATATATATATATATATATATATATATATATATATATATCCTTTTTCCTAGAAAAAAGGCTTCTCCCCTTCAGCCACCCATCCTTTTATCTCCCCTGCTCTCATCGCTCGACACTTCTGGGTGTCTTCTTGTCCTCCGTTTTCCCCTGTCCTCTGCAACGGCCTTGTGCTCCGCCAGATGCATGTATTCATCAGTAACCTCCCGTATGATCCTGCGTAATCCTCCTTCTGTCTATAATCTTGTATGTTATAAAGCCGTTTCTGTCGTTGCTGTAATCGCCACGGGAGAGGTGTCAGTCATTCCATCTCATTCCCTCCCCTCTCACCCCTTAGCCCCATTCCCTACCTCTCCCCTCCCCTCGGTGGTTTTATGTGCTGTCCCTCCTTCCCTTCAGGCCCCATCACCGACCCCTCATATCCCCCCCTCCAGATAAACAAATAGAGATTGTGAATAAAAAGGAACAAAAAAGGAACCTATTGCTTCTTCCGCCTGTGCTATTTGTAAATATTGATATTAGGCATCAGCTGTCAAATCTCAAGCCCCCCTCGGGAAGCCACGGCTGAAGGGATAATAGTCCTTGAGGCGTGTCCTTATTCCTCTTTTCATCTGTGTTACAATATTCACCTTTTATTTCTTTTGTACGTTTTGTCTAACTCATGTGTACACGGATGCTGCAACTGCTGCAATTAAGTTCTCAGCCTTCATTTTTATAATATGCTGCATTGCATTGCTCATTTTCATTTTGCCAATCCAAAGCGTAATGTTTGCTGGGTTTGCTACGCGATGCTTAAGGCTGGTAATCGCGTGGCAAGAGCAAGTCCAGCCGGCGGGAGATGATGCATTTGAGCCAATAGATTGTCGGTGAGTGAGAAAGATTGATAAAGTGAAGGAACGCCCCTAGAGGTTTGGATGCGGTGGGCGTATATGTGCAGGAGGTGGGTGTAGTTAAAGAGCAATATGTGGGCAAGTGGAATTTCCCTGTAAAGAAAATCTACTATTGATGTTTTGTAGCAGATTGTGAATTTTATTAGCATGGGGAATAAAAAATGGAAAATCACACATTTACTGCTTCATCTTTACAAAAATTATGATGAAGTGAATATAGCATCTACAAAATAAGTTTACTTTATTCAGCCTAAATTCATTTCAGTTAGACAGTGAATGTTAATCTCGGAAATAACTTCATTCACTAATTATACGATACAAAACCTGGGTGAAAAATATGGAAAACTACGTCGTTAACTTTTAATGCCTTACAGAATTCAAAATTGAATAACTGCATGTAGAATTGCATAATTCACTAAATTAATTCTCCCTTAATAAATCTTAGTTGGCAACGTACACGATTCATATGTTTCACTGAACACTTGCTCATTAAGTTAGTACATCTAGTTCATAACATGACTCAGAGTTTCACCTCATTATTATTAGTGTGATTCAATGAGAAGAAATATTTGTACGGTACAAGTTTAAAGGCCACCGAATTGCAAAACACATTTTTACAAAATACATACCTCTGGAAAAGAGAAAACATCGAAGACTGTTGTAGATAACTCAAGGTGTGTTGAACAGCAAGGCAAGTCACTTAACTAATGCAATGGTGCTGAACGCTTCGAAGTCTTTTTCAGGCTCTCTTACACTTAAGAGCATTGGCATCAATAATACTAAAGAAGACTCAGCCAGCGAGTCTGAAGGTGACCTTAATTTGCCATAGAAACATACTATTCATCAGTGCGTCCCATTTTTTAATGGTAAGTTGCCATGGCACGATAATGAAATCATTAGATTTAATGGCCACTGACGTACGAAGACCATTCCACAGTATTATATTAAAGAAACTGAAGCAAAGGGTCCATTCATGTGCCGAAATGGGGGAAAGTTGTGAGCCTGCATTGTTGACCATAGTTGCTGTGACGATAATTTATTGTTAGAAAACCAACCAGTCAGTGAGGTAGTTGTGAGCCTGCATTGTTGACCATAATTGCTGTGACGATAATTTATTGTTAGGAAACCAACCAGTCAGTGAGGTGCGAAATTAGCGGGAGTCAGCTGTAGATTTGGAAGCAGTTAGGATGAATGCACTGGTACCTTTTCATGAAAGTTTGGCACCTTGAGTACAACACTCTCTATTTGACTATCAATTACATTGACAAAATATGGACTGCCACTTACTTTCTCCTTGTATATATATATATATATATATATATATATATATATATAATATATATCCAGTGTATATGCGCGTGTGTTGGTGTCTAATATTCTCAATTATTTCCACCATAGTTGTGACCCACTGCAGTCGACTACTTCCAGGAGCGTTATTTATTAATTAGGTCAACAAAGACAGGTTTGGTTTTACAGAATACTCCTTCCTGTAGGGGGCAGTCAGATCATTGCACCTCACGTGGTTCACTGTAAGCATTAATAAAGGGTGTTTGCATCGACCTACGGACCTTAGCTGCAATTTCTTTCAGCCTTTCACTTTACTTCCATTCCTGCTTCCTTTCTTCCATCTTGCTGTCCAACCGCTCTACCTATTACGTCTCAGTACAGCTGTGGCGTTTTCTCTTTTTCACTTTTGGATCTTTATATTTAATCTTATTTAATTTTTGTTTTAATTTTTGTGTTGCTTCATTTTTACCATTTGAAGCATTTAATGGCTCAATGGGCCCAAGTGGTTGACGTTATACCTTAAATTATACAAATCAGTCAGTCGGCCAGAACTCTCCTCAATAGAGCGTCTCTTCCTGGAATCAAACTCAGTCCTTCTAGGTAATAAAGCGAGCGCTCTATGTGTGTGTGTGTGTGTGTGTGTGTGTGTGTGTGTAAATTCTAATGGTTAGACAGCTCGCCTTGCCACGGAGAAGAGCTGGATTTGATTCTCAATGGATGTTGACCAGTTTTAACGCTAACTGTAGAAGCCTTTGTCCGTGTTGTTTTAACCAATGAGTAACGTACTTGAATATAAGTAGACTGCGGCGGGTCGCAACCAGTTTGGAGTAAGATATGTGGCTAGCAACGTCATCACAGCAGCAGACTAGCTTATTTGAATAATCAATAATTATTATTGACATTCAGACACATTTTTAGATATATATATAACTGTGTACATATATATATATATATATATATATCGAATGTTTATTTATGAATTATTTATATATATAATATATAATATATATATGCGTGTGATATGTATGTATGTTACAGTTCCATGACTTTAAGAGGATATATTTATTCCACAAAACGAGACATGTGAATGTAAGGGGAAAAGATTGAGAGAGACTTACTATAGAGAGACATAAAGAGAGCGAAGTAGGGTGGGCAGGGGATTAATATGAAAATATCAAGGGGAAAGGTGAATCAAATACCCATGGGAGGGAGGGAGGGAGAGAGGAAAGGGGAAAGGGGGTTGACAGCTCCAGCGATGGGATAGTGCTATCTATAAATCATAATGACGCCATGATGTCTCTATGGTCAAAGTGACCGGTCATCTAGGGGGTAGAAGACAAAAAAAAAAAAATATGTATAAAGAAGAAGAACGTGAAGTGGAAAACGTGAAAGAAACCTGCACAGGTAGAACTACCAAGAAAAGACATAAAGACGAAAAGTGGAAGAGTACCAGGAAATCAAAATAGAGCAATCTTTGCATTTAGTGTTTATGGTTAATAAATGGGTGTCCAGCTGCCATCAGACTTGTTACTTATTAAACCGCAGGTAAAAGTGGCTGAATTGTCTTTGTTGACGTGAGGATGTTCATTGTTGTTATTTACTAGCTGGCCAAAACTTAATTGTAAGTTAAATCAAATAGATTTATTTTTTAAAAAGATAAAATATTAATGTGAATGTCGTTCTTCTCTCTCATATGATTTAAATCTCTAGTGTTAGTTTATGTACGTGTTGGATGTTTTATGTCTACATACATATTTACTCCCAAATGCATAAATATATGTATCAGCATATGTTGCGAATGTTATTCATTTGTTGTTTTTGTATTTGTACCTTATATACAACTGTTTGAAATTTCCCATTAGATTGCAATTTCTTGCTGAGCTACTTACTTACATAATGTGTTGTCTGTCCACCTGGTTATAATTCAGTCATAAGAATTCTTTCCATCCTTTCTTGGTGTGTACCACTCTTTCTCTGCCGGTGTCCCTGTCCATCCTTACTCACTAGATCTTTCTCTGCTATCCCTTTCTTCTTGGCGTCGCCTTTGCATCTCCTCCTCCTCCTCCTCCTCCTCCTCCTCTCCTCCTCCTCCTCCTCCTGCTGCTGCTCCTCCACTTCCTCCCAGATTGAGCACATTCCAGGCGGGTCGAGCATTGTGGTGTATGAATAAGGCTTGGGGAGAAGCGGGCAGGACAGCATGCCTCGAATTATTAATATGTAGGGGGTGCTCACGGCATACTATTATGACGCCGCTGGGGGAGATTGACACTTTTATCATTTGTTGAGTGCTGGGGGAGGGATAGGGAGGGGCACCGGGGGCCGGCGTGGAGTGGGGGAGGAAAGAAGGGGATGGAAGGGAGAAGGTTAGGTGTGTATGCGAGGGACTAGGGGAAGGCGGAAGGCTAAGAGGAGGGGGTGTACCAGGGGTTTTGAAAGGGAAGTTTGTGATAGCTTTTAGAGGTCCTTTGCGCCGTAAGTGATATTAGATATTGGAAAGATGTTTCAGGACCTCCAGGGGAGCGAAGGGGCTTCTTGATGGTCTCGGCATGAATTATGGAATTTAGAACGTTTGCTTGCGGAAGTCAGACAAGGAGAGGTGAAAGTCAAATGCTTTCTTTTTCGGACAGACAGGTCACTGATGTTTTTTCGTGTTAGTACTAAAATGCTCTCTCTCTCTCCTCTCTCTCTCTCTCTCTGAGAGAGAGAGAGAGAGAGAGAGAGAGAGAGAGATTTACACACACACACATATATATATCCAAATATATATATATATATAATATATATATATATATATATATCCATTATATATATATATATTTTCGGGAGTTGTCCATAGATTGTCTTTTTCCAAATTCCTTGACACCTCGCAATTTCTCTGAATAATTTCAGAGAATTGTATGGAGTACTGTCCAAGCATCTATATTTGCTCCCTGGCAAATAATGCTAATGCTTTTTCTTGTGTTTTGATGTATGGAGTTTTCTCTAGAAGTACAATGATATGTCCAAACTTAAGTCGTCATTTGTACACGAACCAACCAGTTGGTGGGTTACTTTATTGGGCAATTCCTGTCATCTTTGTCCTAGTTTAGCAAATGTTGGAAGTTTTTAAATTCCAGACAATTAATGATGTACGAAACATCTACAGCATAGAACATTGTTTGACAGTCAGTCTCCCGGGAGTTTAATCTAAAGCTTTATTCAAGTTTCGTGTTTTTGTGAACTGTTATTAGTATTTTTTTTTTGTGGCCTTTCATCATGAAAAGTTTAATTTATTGTCTCTGAAAATTCAGTAAACATGCTATATGCTTCTTGTATTTTTATGCTTCTCTTATTTAAGACATTGTGCATATGTGTATTAATTAAACGAAATAGAAATTCATCTATATCCAAAGACTGACAGTTACGTAAACCATTTGCAGGCAGGCCACTACAAACTGACAATAAACAATAAAGAGACCGAACCGAGTAGTACGTACATTCTTTTTGCCTGGCTTAATGTCTTCATGATAACAGTTCTGCTTCTTAAAGATGCCGTAACTTGTTATCACCAGTTAATTTTCTTTGTAAATGAGAGTACATCTGGAAGTGGAGATGAAACACAAGAAAAAAAAGTTAAGTGCAGGACGTTGAGTCAATTTGATATGAGTATTGCCAGAAGCGGTGGCAGAGATCTGAGTTTGTGTTAGTGTGTTAATGCTTTTGTAGTTTATTATAAGAAATATGATTAAATACAAGAGCTACAGGAAATTGCTCTTTCCTCAGACCTGTGGAATGATTTGTCATTAATTTTCTGTGCGATCAGGCCTTCCCGTTTTCATTGTAAATATAAAGTCATTTTATTTTTTACAAATAAGGAATACTAAAGTTTATTCTAGTTAAATCTATTTCAGAATCTAACGATGTGGTTAATATTATCAAATCACTTAGATAAGGTACCTTTAATACTTTTATTTTGAACTTTTCTATGACATTCAGTACACGAACACGTGAAGAGGGATTGAAATTAAATTTTCAGGGAGCCTTGAATGTGATATATTTCTTTTCAACATCGCCTTCAATAAATTAAGCTCGGGTCGCCGTCCCTGTCATGGGAAACGTCGAGCAGTTGCTTCTCTGCTGTAAAGATTAAAACCAAGCTTATGAGACAACCTTCAATAATCAAGACAGCACTTCATTTCTTTATGTATCTCGCGTAAATGTTTCGACAGGGTGAAATAACGAGACGAGATGATTAGATTCTTTCATTTGTTTTTCATCTGATATTTATTTGAGGTTAAGAATATTCTAGTTACTGGATGAAGATCGTTCCCTTGTAGATATGGGTCCATGAAGACAGACATTATAATTTTATAACTCTGGATACTGCTCTGCCTCAGTGGGGATTGCATGGTATGGGCTGCTGATTTAGGTTCCTAACAGTAAAGTATTTCCCTTCTTGTATTCATATATTTATGTATAGATTAGTAATGGTAGTTTGGATTACTCGTTATCGTGATTAAGATGCAGTATTTCTTCTTAAATAAAAGAATAAACTATTTGTCAGTGTGGGTGTCTTCCCACTGGATCTGGAGCTGTATTTGAATTTGGTTTTGGCATGAATTTTAATATATTTTGAACATCTGGCTGGCAATAAGCCTCAAACACTATGGTCTCAACGCTCTGGAATACAAGATTCTAGTTTGTCCAAGCTTGTATATTAAAATACAATTATGAATTACTCTTTTTATGACTGATATATAAGGTGAAAATTAAAGAGTATTTTTTTATTCGTGTGTGGTGAAGCATAGTAAATATTTTCATTCGTATGCATCTTAGTTTTTTTTTATATTGTGTTGGAAAGCAAAATATATATATTGCTTAAGTGTCAGATTTGTAAAATCGAACCTTTAATTCAGAGATGATTAGACGTATTCGTCTCTTTTAGAAAAGTACTTATAAATTCAATGTTGCTTTTTCGTGCAAAAATAATGAAAGAATTCATGACCTACATGTATATAGGCATTAGACGTGAGGAACTGTGTGTGTTTAACTAATGTATAAACAACTGATGTTCACAGAATGTTGGATGAGTCTCCTACGTCTTATAAGAGAATCATGGCCATGCTTATCAGATGTTGTAAATGTCTGATGATTTAGTGAAGTGTGCGTGATTAGAAAACTTGAAAGGGACGTCACCTGGTTATCACAAGTGTCAATCACGGTTGCAACAGTAATAGGAGTGTTGCCTTAATGTTGCATTCTGACCAGATAGCCTCTTGAAAAGACAAATCAACTCGACTGGCGCTTAGTATGTTCTTCGATTTTTGCGGGTGTGTTCGCCCTTCAAGACGTTGGTGGTTTTTTGTTATTCATTAAGTATTTTCATGTTTTACTTGGTTGTGTTCTTAATATTTGGATTGATGCCAATCAAAGGCAATGATGATACATTTTTAACATTTTCTTATGTTAACATTGAGGCTTATTTATAACATTATTTCGTTATGTTATGAATGATACGACTTATTTCAACTACTTTGTTTAGTGAAACATCTAGTGCCACTGTCTTTAAACTGGAATATTGATTACTGGTCTTCTTTGTAACACATTCTTACGTTTCTTTGTCGTGTCGTCTCAACCTTTTATCGGAGATCTTGCCCAAATCCAGTTTGACATTACAAATGCCTCTGAGTCGACACATATCCATCGGATGTGTTGCTGGCAGTTAATCCTGCTCTTCACATTTCTTTTTCTACATATTGTGTAAGATTAATGGCAAGTCAGGTTCCTTAGGACGTGATGTTTATCTTTTTATTTTGTTCTTGAAATTAAAATAATTTAAGAGTTTTTATGTTTCTCTGTGTCTCTTATATGTATGTGTGTATGTATGCATGTATGTATTTGTGTATATTGGTGTGTTTGTGTGTTAGTGTGTGTTTGTGCGTGGAGAAAGAGAGAGAGAGGGGGGAGGGGGGAGAAAGTTCTCCACGATATGCAAAATGAAGCGCATGCATGACCCACCGTGTTGGCCTAAATAATTCTTGCGTACTCTTCCATAATTGAGGTCTTACCTTTTGAGTCGCCTGAACCAAGGTGCCATCATGGATAGCACTGAATCCTTTTATTTCTCCTCCCCCCATAAAGTATTACTGGACATCTCGGTGGTTATGGTCAGGAGGGGTTCTTAGGTAGTGCCATTCTCTCTCTTTCTCTCTCTCTGAAGATAAGGGTTGTTATTCCAAAGGATTACTGTGATGGGAGGTTTAAGGAAGAAGGCAACTTGGGTTTTTATTTCAGGGAAGCCATTTGTTTTAGCTTGTAGGTAAAGGTGTCTTCGTTCTTCTATGTATGTATGTGACTGAAGACATTTCTTGTATTTATATCAATATATGATTTGTAGTTTTTCTCTGTGTTTATTCTTGTACGATGGAGGCAATATTTAGCTGTCATATAAATTTGTTTGTTAAATATCAGCTTGTATATACTTATATACCCTTGCTTTTGCTGTCGAACATATGACCACAGGGTCTGACTTCGTACAACGGTTACCCGTGTACGTTCTGACCAGTACCGACGCTGGTTATTTGTGTTTGCTGATGTCTTTTAACCAGGCCTTTTCTTGTATAATGTACAGAATGAAACTCATTGTTTCCCATCGACTTTACACCTAGAGGATGCAGTCAAAGTGTACAAAGACGTCAAGTTATATAACCTTTACTATGCAAAATAAAACAATAAAAGCTTATGGGGTTTCGTAGACAAGCTTTGGCAGGCTTGAAGGTTACTCAATGACATCATCGAAGCCTTACAAACTTCAAGGCCGCCTAATGAAATTAGCGAAAGTTTGGCTGTCTCTAGACTGAGATTTGATCTCTCAGGAGCCACCCAAGGTACAAGACTGAAGAGAACGTTTACTTAGAAGCCGGAAAGGGTTGTGGAGTGACGAAGTTCATGGTACCTGAAACCCTGGAGAGGTACCAGCGCAAGCAGTAACTTTTCTTTAAAGACTTAGAGCTTCTAGACCAAAGAGTAATTTTACTTTGAAGCACAAACATTTTCCAGGCTAAAGAGAAGCTTTATTGGAATCCTGCACAACTTCCAAGTCAAAGAACAAATTCGATTAGGGTGACTTTAGTAGATTAACTAGTTTATTTTGTATACTAATAAGTTTATGCATTAAAGAGTAAGCACACTCGAAAGACTGGTAAGCTTACAAACCAAAAGGCAGGTTTACTGAGAAGACTGAATAGCTTTTGGGCAAAGAGTAAGTTTATTTATTTGAAACAGAGATCAGTACGGTCCTAATAAACTTCAAGGCTTGAAGAACAGGATGGCATACAGTATACAGTATGTCTGAAAAGTATCAAGCGCGAGTGAATCACGCGAAAGAAGCTACTTGGCAAAGATGAAAAAGGTCACAAATACAATTCATTTCAGTCAAATGGTATAATGCGAAATACTGATGGACCTGAAATTTATTGGTGAACTAGTACATCAATGTGTAACTTATTCATGTCACAGGGTTATTGCAGTTGCATTTCCTGAAAATGTATTAGGCTTTTCATATGGCCCAGTCTCTTCCCAACAACTTCTAGCTTTCAATTATATAATTTAGGTACGTATAACCAAAAATCTAAAACCAAAAGAAAATCACCCAGGAATCTACGAAATGGAAGTTGCTTGAAGTCATTCAGACATCTTTCAGAATTGCCTCTTAATAAGTTTGATGCACTTTCATGCTTCCCGTATAGTAAGTCTCTTCCATTCCGCACCTTTGTCATACTACCTTTCAATCGCTTTCTAGGTCTTCCTCTTCTTCTCTTCAATAACCTGTCGTTCTCTATTCGTTCTTTATGACCAAAGCCTCACTAATCTTATTTCCACTGTAGTTTATCTTCAAATTTCCAACTTCCATTTCTTATGTCAAATACACTACTCAAACAGGTAATCTCAGCATCCTCAACCTTTTTCCTTCCATTATCACTCTGCATCCACAGTTCACTCCAGTAAACGAGATTTAGCTCAGTAATCCTTTCAAACAGTCTCACGTTGCTCTCATAGATAGTCCATGTCTCTCATGCAGTCTTTTCCAGGCACCCTGCTGCTTTCCTTGCCTTACCTCTTGTCTCACCCAATCATCACTTGTTATACTTGTTCCCAACTACCATTACAGATCAATTACTTTATTGCTCCATCTTACTGATTTCCATTTATCCTCATAACTTTGCTAGTTCATTTTGCTCTCAGCTTTCTCCTCTTGCAAACAATTTCAGACCCTTCTACTTTTGCATAGTTTTTTCACTATCCCAAATTAGCAGTAAATCATTTGCAAACACCATTATTTCACACTCCATCCAAAACTCATTTTCAAGTCTCACAACGTTCCACCTACATTTTATGTTTTCCTCTGGATTGGCACACCATACCATCCCTAATGATATTATACAACTCTTGTGACACAACACACCTTTGTAGCAGACCTGCTTATTCCCCAAACTATTTTCCCTCCCATTTACATATTCTGACATACATTTGTTTCCACCATAAAATGTTCTAATTGCTCACAGCAGTTTATCCCCTATACCATACATACTTAACACCTTCATATTGCCTCTGTTGTTTCTGTTTTAAGCTTTTCTAGGTCTATGTATGCTACATGTAATTTTTTTTTCATTTTAAATTTCCCTAATAATGGTTTCATAACACACACTTGATCCACACATCTTCTATCTTGTCTAAATCCACACTGTTCCCTCCCTAGCAGCTCTTCTCTCATCCACCTTACTTTCTCAATCAAAATCTTATGATATGCCATCCTTGCTACACTAATTACTATTGTGTCGCCCTAATGCTTGCAATCATCTATAGCCCTTTATACAGTAGAACCATCATTCTTTCAATACCTGTCGCCACATGGCTCTTACCCCTCCAACCCTTGAATCAACACATACCGTTTGTACTCTTTCACTCAACCTTAGAGTCTTCCTGACTATATTTGTTTGTGAGCTTACTAATGTTAATGACTGAAGTCTATAAATATAACATTTTTAAATTTAATGAACTTTTCCAAATCTTTTTTGATGAATTTTGTTTCAGTATGAGGTATGTAGTGAATATTGTCTACTTTAGTCACATTTCAAATATTTTTATACGGTTATGACAAAGAAAATTCATGGTAATCTTTCTTATCGACAGTGCATTCATTGTATTTTCGTTGATAAGTTTGACCGACATTTATGATTTGAATCTTGTCCTTTTGCAGTATAATTTAGAGAAATATTAAATAAACGCGTTAATATTATCGTAGGTATTCTGAGTGAACTACTTAGTATTTCTAGAGAGATCAGTATAATAAATCGGCTCAGCCAATTTGTGTAAGTAACAGTGAATATTAAAAGTTCATTTTATTGCGTTCCTCCATATCAGTGTTGACTTTTTTCTGCCTTCTTTTCATCCGTTTGCTTTGGTTTCTACCAACCTACCTGCCTAACTCTTATGGCCGTTTCTTACTACAATATCTACCTCTAACTTAGAACTATTGTAGAATTTTAATATAAGTAATGACCATCAGGTGAACCTCTTGCCATCTGTCGGTCATCTGGTACCGCGCTATAATGTAGTGAAGCTCATCCTTCCGTGACACTATTCTTCTGCTCAAGGTTAGTTAATCCTTGCGCCGGTGAAAGGTATAGCTGTTAAAGGCAGCCCCACAAAAGAACCAGCATCATTCGACAGGTGTGCTGCTGCTTTCGGACTCACGAATAGGACTCCCTTTATTCCATTTCATCACCTGCGGGACACCGGTATCCCTCTCTCTCTCTCTCTCTCTCTCTCTCTCTCTCTCTCTCTCTCTCTCTCTCTCTCTCTCTCTCAGGTTTAAAGCCCGGGTTTCAATTGATAGGATCATGTTAGTTATCTGGCGTCATATCTATACTGTTACAGTATTAGGTTGACTAAATATTGACTTCTTCTTTTAACGTGCTTGTTTTTTCCCACTTGATTGACTGCTCTAGTGCAACTAACAGTTTAAATTATTTAAAATTGTAATTTTTTCCCTTTTACCTTTACAAACAAATAATTCAGAGTAATGGTTTAGGAGACAAGAATTATAATTGATAGCATGACATAAACAGCTTCATTGATTAAAACTGAAGAATCGACGGAGGAGGTTAAGGAAAAAAACTACTTGCATCAATTGCAACTTAAGATGTGAGAATTTTAAGGGGAGACATCGGAAAATCGGCTGATGGATTTCTGCAAAATGGCTTCACAACAACTATGGTTATCGACGACAAAATCTAAGGAAAGAGAAGAGGTTGGAGGAGGTACAGGGATGGAATGAGGTGGGGAGGTGAGTGGAGTTGGAGCTAGTTCAGGTAAGTCCGATGGTCGCAGGTGAGGTTGTTGAGCGCGACAACGGGTCACACAGTTCCAAGGGGAAATGTCAGTCAATCCTTTCATCGCTCCTGTCTGTATGTAAATTAGACGGGCCCGTCCGGGACGGGAAGGGAGTTCGCCAATTGCGGTCTGCATTACTCATTTAATCTATCTTTTTATTATCTTCTGTACCGTGCAGCATTTTGGTGAATGGACAGCGCCATTACAGCAGCATGATTATCCTCGTTGTGGTTGGAAAATTATTTTTTCCTAGGGTTGGTGAAGAGGATACGACCTGTGTTCAGATGAGAGATAACAATGTCCAGTGTTTTTACAAAGTTTCTTCAATAATAATAATAATAATAATAATAATAATAATAATAATAATAATAATAATAATAATAATAATAATAATAATAATAATCATGCTGTAGAAGCCCCTTCATCCGACTGGTTTTGTTAAAGATGATAAATATTTCCAAATAATATAATAATTACCTTCAGCGTGCATGGATCTGACTTGTTTCTTTCCCAAATGGCAGATTATAATTCTGCCGATTCTTGAAGCAATTTTCCATCTGAAAGGACTTCGTTTCAGCAATTCTTTTTAGGTTAAGGACCTTTCTGACTCCCCTCACTTGCTTCCACCAACCAAAGGTGACTGTCTCACAAAATACTGGATAGTATATGTGTGTGTATATATATATATATATATATATATATATATATATATATATATATATATATATATATATATATATATATATATATATATATATATATATATATATATATATATATATATATATATTTATTATATTTGTGCGTGCGCGCGTGTGTACTTGAAACAGAGTAAACATTCTGATTTTTTTGTTCTTTAGTTTAAAACAACTTTAAGGTGATTGAAACTTACTGGTGAAAATTTACATTATATATGATTGGATGACAATACTCGTCATTTTTAATGCACAAGTGGCATCTATAACTTTATGACGACCCTTCCAGGATTTTGAGTACTTATTACTATCAATTAATCTTGATATTAAAGACTAGACAGAAATAACAACAAATACATAAACAGGCATAGAACACATTCTCATATATGTTTATATACATATATATATGTATGTATGTGTATGCATGTATTAAAGTGTGTCTTATATATATTTATGCATTTAGTGTTATTACTGTCTAATCGTAAATAAAAACTTAAAAGGTGGTCTGTTTCTCAGCCATGATGGAAAACTCAACGTTTTCGCAGATATAAACGGACTAAAAACTTAGGCAACCTTGAGATGAGGAAACTTTCTTCAGTTGAATGTATTTATATCTTAGTTTCCTTGAAT
>NC_089753.1:16674474-16729474 GCF_040412425.1 Macrobrachium rosenbergii
ATATATATATATATATATATATATATATATATATATATATATATATATATATATGAAACTTTAACCTGCAGGCATAGGTAGAGACGAGTTAAATAAGAAAGAGGTAGAAACAGTCTGACAGAGTTTTGAAAGAGGGTGGCTTTGAATTATTGTTGTGGAACAGTGAAAATGATTGGAGTGACGTGAATGGAGAAGGGAGAACGATGAGCGAATAGATTGAGAGATGAAGGAGTGTTGAATATTTATTTATAAAAGAGGGGGATGTTAACAGGAAACGGAATGGGCTTTTCTATTAGGCCGTCGATTGTTCAGTGCCAGTAAATGCTGCAGATAACTGATGGACCATATGCGGATATTCGGAAATTCCTCTATATGAATTTTCATTACAGATTTTGTTATATTCAAATGTTTGAGGAATAATGCCTGGGATTACTACAGGCTCTGAAAACTAGTTACTGCTGTTTTGTAGTAAATTATGGTTGAATGCATACCCAGCAACATGATATGGATGTAGGAGTCAGGTCCCAAGTCAAAATTGGATGTGTTAACTCAGGTTAATGATTTAAGTTAGTGTAGGTTAACATAGTTGATACGCCGAGTAATGTGCACCCGATAAGTGCAAGCGCTGTCTTTCCTCTGTAAATGCAATGTAACAATTATATTGTTCTATTCAGAATGTAACTTTCCTGAAAGGTTATTCTCTGGAGAACAGTTATAACATTTATGACGAAAATGTTCAAAATTTTTTTCTGTTACTTTCTTAGCAGGTGGGACTTCGCTAAGGAGAAAACTAACGGAACAAGACTCAAAAAATTATTCAAAAAAGCACGAATATTGGTAAACCATTTTTGATGGAAGCCGGCGGATTTCAGAGTTTGCAAGGAAGTGAAACGTTTAATAAATAAAATAGAAGAAAGACATATAACGAGATGTTTAGCCATTTATAGATGCATATCTGTATGTTTTGAAAGCTCGATAAAGTTCCGACTTGGCGCTTCGAAAGGAAAATTAGTTATTATCGAATGTAAAAAAAATTTTTTTTTTGATTGTTTAAATGCCTAAGATTGGTGATATGGTTTAAATGATAATAAGTCATGTTTCTGAATACTCGAAAAAGTTACAGGCTAGAAATTGGTGATATGATAATTATATTTTGATAATAAGTGTGTGTGTGTGTGTGCATTTATATATATATATATATATATATATATATATATATATATATATATATATATTTATAAATATAATTCATGTTTAAGACAGGATGGTGTATATTGATCCTTCAATTTACAATACTTTTTCGAAGAAAAAGTCATCTTCTTCAATATGCACCTGAAGGCATATGTTTTAGAATATTTTAAAAGAATCAGGAATCTAAACCATCCTGATAAGACATGTAGTATATATATATATATATATATATATATATATATATATATATATATATATATATATATATATATATATATATATATATATATATATATATATATATGTATATACATTCACACGTGAGTTTAATTATTCAATCATTTATTAATACCAGAATTGCTGAATAATTTTGAAAGATTAACAATAATGCAAGTTCACTCGAAACAAATTCTCTTCATTGGAATCTTCGACTAGCTATCAGTATAGTTTTGTACAAAAGAACTGAAAAGAAGAGACTAGCCTACAGTAATTTTAAACGACTTCATGTATTCAAATTTGTACCATCGCTACTGATGCTACCACTAACACCAATTGCCAGAACCCCTAATGTTTTTATGACATTATTGCTGTCATTATTTTTATAATTGTCACCCTTTTTAATACAGTTCATATTAATATTGTAATTAGTACATATGCTAGTCGTCGAAACAAATTCTTTATTGACTATGTTGAAGAGCCTTATTTCTTTTTGTACATGAATGGAACTTGCGTATACAATCCAAAGTTGACGCCGAGTAATGCATTTATTAGTGGTTTATACCTTTCTTTACTCCAACCATTCTTTTTTGTGCACCACTTGAAAATTGTCTACATATCCTGCCAGAAAAATAGTTACCGTACTCAAGACTATCTATTGTCCGGAGTTGATGGTATCAATGCCGTGTGCTTCTAAATGTAACGTCTACCCTTATTGCAATACCGTTTGTCTGTCTAGATGTAGCTTCTATCCTGGGATCTTTACGTTATGGACGAGAGATCTAGGAGAAATGATTCCTTCTCTCCCAACGGTTATTAATTTGATTTAGACCCTTTCTTGAAGATATACTGTTGGGGGTCGTCTTCAACCGGGAACTACGTTCTATGCTTTCCACCTAAAAGTGCGGGATACTCGCTCTGCGGAGCATCGGCACCCATACTCTTTAGAGTTCCAACGATGCTAAGCTGCCCAGTTCTAGTGCCAGTGCTGGTATTTCATTCCATTTACTATCAACCATGTGGCTGTCTTCCGAGTTGTACCTTTGATGCCAATGGCTGCAGTAGAGGCTAACACACTTCATTAGAGCTCCTTGCACCAATGCCGTTGGTTTTCCGACGGTTACTTACTTATTGATTTTCAAATAAATAATGACATTTACTGTAGGCTTTCTATCCTATGGAAGATACTTCAGTTAAATACTGTCCTTCTAGGCCCTGTTTCATGCAAGAGTTTGTTTATCTGTAATCATAAAAGTAATTAGAAAACTACACATTAAAACTCTGCACCACTCAGTGAAGGTTTCTCTTTTCAGTATACATACCAATTAAAACTCTTGTCTCTTTCTCCTAATTGTGTCTGATAAGACTCTCTCCAGTAAATCTACCTATTAAAACTCTCTGTCTCTACGAAACTTACCGATTAAAACTCTATTTTCCTCCGTTACATTTAACTCTCTCTATCAAACTTGCCTATTAAAACTCTCAATCGGCGTTGTTTGCATCCTCTCTCTCTCTCTCTCTCTCTCTCTCTCTCTCTCTCTCTCTCTCTCTCTCTCTCTTCCCTCCGGTATTCAAGTTCAGGGAGAAAAAGATGACTATTATCCTTCTTAATTACTCGTTCCTATCCATTCAACATTGCGTGCTTTCCGCTTGCTGCCTCACAACTGCCAAACAACTTTTCAATTTGCATTTCTGAATATCACAGATCAAGAGATCGCGTACGAAGATTGAATCGGCCCGTCCGGATGGTCGTTTCCCTTCGCTTTCAATTAACGGAATAAGATATTTTTCTCTTTTCATTTTCGCTTTTATTCGTTTTTGATTGATCTATCGACTCCGGATGCCGGTTCCGAATTTGTTTCGTCCGTCGGGGCAGCGTAAGAAAAAAAAAGTATCGGGGAAATTTCTTTTTAAGTGCTTGCTGTCGATTTCGTACGCTGCTGACTCGTGGGAAGCGGTATTGCCATCGCGGTATCACCAATTTGATTATTAAAATCCAATTATGGCGGGCCAGAGTGGGTTCAGTTGAGCATTGTTAAGCGGTCATTGTAGGGCGGTGGCAATCTTTCGGCTTCCATACACCCCTGCTCACACGGAAAATGGAGGAGCAGAGCTGGAAGCAGTCAGCAATGCTCGCTTTGACACCGGCGCCTGACAGGAAAAGCGATGCCTTAATTAGATTTACGTAGATATTGGATGAAAACTCTCTTCTCGCTTTTAATCAAGAGATCTGATAAAGAATGTGTTATTTTTATCATTGTTATTAGGCATAGATAAGGTGCAGTGATTCTGTAAATTGCTTTTGAATACTCCACGTTTAAATGCACGAGATATTCCTCGTTACTAAACCGTTCTAATAAATTTCGAAATATGGTGATGTTTCACAACTGTATTGCTATTCTTACTTTTGCCTTCCCTTACTTCTCTCTCTCTCTCTCTCTCTCTCTCTCTCTCTCTCTCTCTCTCTATATATATATATATATATATATATATATATATATATATATATATATATATATATATATATATATATATCTTTATATATACACACACACTGATTCACATATATATATATATTATATACACACACACACACACACACACACACACATATATATATATATGCTATGTATGGGCAGAATTTAATGAAATAATGAGATATTTTCCCAAAGTGACCCTCTAGGATGATTAACCTTCGGGAAAAATCCGATCAGAACTGAGAGTGTCTATCGCGATAAATTTTTTGCGGTTTAAAGGCGTCATAGCCTGCTACGTATGTATGGCATCCTTTTCATAAAGACAAAATTATAGCAGTACTCTTATATCAGACAATCTGAACAAGTTCGAGCATCCAAGGTAAAAGCTACAGAAATAATTAGAATTTTGATATGTATAGTCAGATAAGCCGATAAAAGGTCAGTTCACATGTTCCGGAAATTTCTTTTTATGATTTTGTAAATTCAGATGTGTGTGACATGTGTATAACCATCAAAGACTAAGATTGCATAACCTCAAAAGAAGTGTATTCTTTCTGGATCTCATACTTTTAATCCTGCTCTAATGGCGTTACGGCGTCGTTACGATCCGTTGCCGAGTGCACTTACTGTTAAGGATTTTGCAAGTTTAGGTAACTTCTCCTATTTTATATCCGTGATTATGACCGAATTTAGCAATTATTACAACCTTTTGGCAGAATTTCCAATTTTCTTGATCAACAACGAAGCCGCTCAGATGAAATTAAACTGGATGAATTCAGGAGGAAATCCCTCTTTTCGTGAGGGAACTATTATTTTCATAACTCGTCGCATGGATGATGATGTTTATAAGTAAAAGGAAGTATTATATCCATTATATGCCGTCATACCATTTCTTCGCTATGTTTATCTTATTTATTGTATGTGATCATTCCGTTTTGTGAAGCTTTCTTTGCAAGTTTGTAATTTTTTTTTCTTTTTCCATATGAACGTGTCATTCGGAGTAGTAATGACAGTAATACCAATAAGAATGATGTTAATTGTATATTTTCATTATTTATTATTTTATTAGTTTTTACCCAGTCTCTAATAGTAATGATAAATTTAACACTTCAGTCTTTTTCGCAGCCCGTGAATACTTCTGGCGAATAGTACTTTACAGTCTCATTTGAGTATACTAAATTAAGTATACCTTAGTTTAACCAAACCACTGAGCTGATTAACAGCTTTCCTAGGGCTGGCCCGAAGGATTAGATTTATTTTACGTGGCTAAGAACCAACTGGTTACCTAACAACGGGACCTAGAGCTTATTGTAGAATCCGAACCACTTTATGACGAGAAATGAATTTCTATCACCAGAAATAAATTACTCTAATTCTTCATTGGACGGTCGGAGAGTCGATCGCTGGACCAACAGCGTGCTAGTCGAGAGCTCTACCCCCATCCAATGAAGAACTATTTGAGTATACTGTATATCTGATGTCATAATTCGTGAGATGGAATGGGTATCATTTTTAGTGACATTAAAAGGTCATATGTCACATTTTTATGCGGTGGAAGACAAAATTTCTCACATTTTAAGTTAAACTTAAAATTTCATTTTTATTTGTGATGTGAGAGAATTCTGTCTTTCATCACAGATAGGAGGAAATTATGCCATTCATCCTTTATGTCAGTGACCCATTTCATTTAGAAAGTCAAATAATTATTTGTCATTTAAAATGGACGTATTCCATATAATTGTGAGGTAAAATATCATGCATTATTTTTGATTTTACGAAGTTACCTTGTCATTTTCCTCATTAATTAAGAGGAAATGGTATTATTTTACCTAATTTTGTAAGGTGAAATGGTCATCGAGCTCAGTGTATGTGAGGTAACATATCTGTTTCAAATAATATTTACCCAGTGAAGAGGCGAAGTACCTTATTATTTCTAGAGGTAGTCATCATGTCCTTTTTCCTCATATATGACGATAGAAGTTGGATATCGGTTCCCTAGATATTCAGTAACCATGAATTTTGTATTTCAAAAGGTGTCGGATACCTCCAACAGAGTAAAAAAAAATTTAGGCAGTAATTAGTTATTTGCTGTAAACTTTCTTTTAATTTTGTATTTGTTAGAAATGTATGGAATTGAAGTGTACATCTGAAATTCAAATCCTTCTATTTATACATAATTCACATACAAAGAAATGTAAACTTTCTTGTGCACTCGTATTCGAACTCATCGTACACATTATCTTACACACGTATATACAAGGTCGCAAAGCTTGGCTTACGAAATTTACTCTTCATTCATACACATGGCACCTGACGTTTAAATACACACGTACACCCTTGCACAAACACACACACACACATCCACACACATCTCATCGTGGCACCAGCACGCGGCAGACACCCAAAGAGGTAAAAAAAGCCCTCCCCCACCACACTCTTGATTGGATGGGAGGCCTAATGTGTTTATGAGTGTGGCCGGGTCAGTGTATGCATTCAGAGTGCTGCATCAGGAAGGAAAGGGAATGATCCCTCCCTCCCTTCCACAGTCCCCTTCCCTCACAAGCTTCCTCTCTTCCTCTTCTCCTCCTCCCCTTCCCTCCTCCCTCCTCCCCCTCAACCTCTTTCCCAATAACCTGACTTCCTATATGCCCCCGTCATCCCAGCGGCACGTTAGAAACCACATCAATTTTACTGTATCGCCCCTATCATATTTTGACCATCTACTCCCCTTGACCGTACCCCTTCCCCCACCCTTCTCCCACCCCTCTCCCACCCCCTTCCGCTTCCCCCTCTTTCTCTAGTGTTTTTACGGTGATGGGCTTTCATTTTTTGGCGTCTTTTTATCCGTGTGTGTTTTCCCCCCTATGGGTCCATATTTTCTTTTTATTTTCGAGAGAAATTTCGGGAGTCTTGCCTTGCTGATGAAATGTGTAATCCTGAAAGCAAATCACACCAGGAGATTACTTCCGTTGTTGTGTCACTTTACAATTACTTTTAGATTCCTATTATTATTTCTTTTATTGTTGTCGTTGTCACTGCTATTGACATAAGTCTCGTCGTCATTAATATTATTACTTTACTGGAAATATAAGATAATATGAAGAATTCATCTAATTTCACTTCTTTCAGTGTCGGAATGACTTTTAAGTAATCATTTCATCTGCTGCTGTGTACAGGTTACAAAATTCATTATGGAAAAAGAACAGTTTGATTATTTTTCTTTCATTCTTCTTTCCCAAAACGATCCAAGGGTAAACAGGAGAAATTACTCTTTTGGCAGTATGTTTGTCATCAAGTTACTGACTAACTCTAAACTTGACATTTCTCTTATTATTTTCCAGTATGACGTCTAGAATTATATTGGCTTTCTCGTCTTTTTTATTTGTATTTTGAATGAAGTTAAACTGAGTATCTGACGTGAAAATATTGGAAATGATCACACAAAAAATTCTTACCAAAATGAATTGTATGGAGGCCCATGAAAATTCTTCAGTAAGCGTATTGATACTCAAGATTCTTTTAATATGTGAGCCATTTACGTCCCTGAAGTGGAATGGGCTCGAAATGTAGTGAATATAAACAGGAATGGTAATTGTGTGCCTGTGGATTCCAGTTGAAAAAAGAAAAATAATTCGCCAGTAGGAATTTTATTCCTTCCAAAACAGATGCAGAGCGCCCTTCCATCCAAGGGTCCTCACGACAAGAGTAACGAAAGCAGAAAAAGGGGCAGCGACGCACCGAAAAACATTTACTCTTTTATTTTTTTCTCCTCCAAACTTATCAACATCCATTCTCCATAAAGTGATTAGCAACAGCCGCTCTCCAGACTGCAATTAGCCAAGTCCGACTGAGGAGGAGGGACAGGAGTGAGAGCGGTGAGGAGGTGGAGGAGGAGTAGTAGCAGCAGTAGTAGTAGTAGTAGGTAGTAGGAGGGAGTAGTAGGAGGAGGAGGAGGAAGAACGGAAAGGAATGGGGTTAGGAACAGAGAGGAGGGTTAAGTGAGGGCAGCCAGCATTCAGCGACACCCACTCTTCAAACTGCATTTACGTCCGTCGCTTCGAGTTGATCCGAAAATCTGCATAGATACTCCCCCACCACCCCTCTGCCTCCCTCCCCCCTCGTCCCTCTCGTAGGCGTTCCCCATCCCCATATTCCTCTCAGCCTTCCCACCCTTCTCCTCCTCCCTTCAGCGTGCCCTTCGTAGGCAGTCGTAAATTGGAGTCTAACGCTATTCCTGCATATTCTCCGGCAAGAGTAGGAGTAGGAATTTTGGGGGATTGGGGATGGGGTTTGTGGGGGGGAGGGGGAGTTTTGAGCGGAGTGTTTTTATAGGAGCGGCGCCGTTAGTTTTATATGTTGCATAAATGAGGATTAATGGGTCTATCGTTTGCATGTAGATTTCATGTTGAGAGGCGGCGCCGGCCATTTAATCAACGCAGAGAGCATCGCGTGTGGACGTGGCTGCACAGAGAGAGAAAAGAGAAGAGAAGCTGCTGACTACATTAATAGACGAGCTGCTCTCAGACGAAGCTCCGTTCTTTATGGGTTGCTTAGTGAGATAGGACTGTTGCTTTTGCTTTATTTATATTATATATATATATATATATATATATATATATATATATATATATATATATATATATATATATAACTCTATAACATATCATATTATATTATATTCCACCAGCTAAGTGATTCGATTATCGGGAGTTGCCTCAGAGAAGATTAAAATAAACTGAACCTTTAACTGAGAAATCAAGCCACCCTTCAGTGCAGAAAATTTCTACAATGTCAGTCGTCCCTTATATCTTCATCAAAGACTACGCGGCTAGCAGTGATCACTTTCCTATACACAGTGCACCACTCGCCTTCAATTTACATGCACTATCGCGCTCCCTAGATGCGAAGGCTCCTCAGTAACATCATCCATCCTTAGCTTTCCCGGTCTCCCTGTCTTGTCCTCCCAAAACTCCCGAATAATTCTCGCTTGTCAACCAGTCGCCTTCCACTCTCGACGTGACCAAAACACCATACAATACTCTGTTGCATCTTTCCACATATACCAACTTCTTTACAGCATTCCCTATGAGTCTGTACATTTTTCGTTCTTCCAGCCATTTTTGCTCCACATCCATTGTATAAACAGTACATCTGAACATTCGTACTTTACTAACAAAAAGGGAGTTGGGTCAACAGCCCATTCATACATTCCACATATATAATATAATATATATATATATATATATATATATATATATATATATATATATATATATATATATATATATATATATATATATATATATATATATATAAGCCCTTTGTTGGCCGACTCGGTTGAGCTTCAGACTGTCACTCGATGGATGGAGTTCAATTCCGCGGCCGGCTGATGAAGAGTTAGAGGAATTTATTTCTGGTGATAGAAATTCATTTCTCGCTATAATGTGGTTCGGATTCCACAATAGGTCCTGCTGCTAAGTAACCAATTGGTTCTTAGCCACGTAAAATAAGTCTAATCCTTCCGGCAGCCCTAGGAGAGCTGTTAATCAGCTCATTGGTCTATTAAAACTAAGGTATACTTAACTTATATATATATATATATATATATATATATATATATATATATATATATATATATATATATATATATATATATATATATATATATATATATATATAAAACAGAATACTTTCAGTTATGGTACTGAAACTTACATATTTTCATTTATTTGTATGTATAAAAACTTATCCAAATATTTTACAAATACTTTAGCATTTTTATAATCTACGGTGTTGAATTATTTATCAGGCATTGCACCTTTGTTTTTCAAAAACATAGGTCGGAGCTCCTCCCTCTGCCCTCTCCCTACAATTTTGCATGACTCAACACCTGACATTATTTTAAAGCTCTCATCACCCTCAGATAAGCTTTACCTTATTGCTTTTAATCGTCATCCCTACCGAACTTGTCTTAAAAACTTATTTAAATGGAGATGTTTGGGGGAAAAATGAAAAGGATTAATTAGCGCATAAGAGAAACATGAACTTAACGGAAATAATATATTAAAACTTGAAGTGTTCAAAACTGTGGTGGATACGTTCAGTTCTAAGAGTAACAGGGAAGTTGTTGTTATAGAAAAAATGTAGCAAGAACCTGCATGAAGAGCCAAAGCGCTGGTCAGTCTTATTTGAATGCAGATGCTATCTTTTTATCAGGACTTTGAATCAGTCTATAATTCTTCTTTTTCTCTTTAGGCAAGCTTCTCAGGAATGAGGAAAAATGATTCAAGCGAATAATTTTTCCTTATTCCTGAGAAGCTTGCCTGAAGACAAAAAGAAGTACAGAATGACTCAAAGCCTTGACAAAAGATAAAGATAGTATCTGCGTACAATATCATTGACTTCAGTAGGAATTGCATAAGAGAGTGAAATTTTGTGAGTTAGTTGCATATATATATATATATATATATATATATATATATATATATATATATATATATATATATATATATTTATATACATATACATATATATATATACTTCTTATATACTGTATAAATATATATATGTTTGTGTGTGTGTTTGTATGTATGTGTTGGGTGGGGTGGGCTATTATATATCCGTATATGGTTGTAATATTTCAGAAGAAGCTAAAACTTATCCTTGAATTCCTTGTCTATCATTTTAGTAGCATCAACTGTACTTTTGTACACGAGTTTGTGGAGAATTAAATGTGATCTGAAAGAAAAATTTCCTTTGACGGTTGGGAAGCGTTTCTGAAGTTTAAGCGACCATCTTTGTTGTATAACTTTTGAAGTTAGTTTTGACACTTTGATTGGTACTTGTTGGACAGTTCTATAAATATTGAAATTGGTTTTCACACGTATACTGTGATTAGTTGACAGTTTGGCTTCGTTAGTTTCTCTGTTGATTTACTTCCGGAGTTAGTGTCCACTGTCTGAATGTGATTATTTTCACCGGTTTTATAAAAGATAAGTTTAAGATTTTCTTAAATAATGAAGTTAATTGTAACAGTTTGACTGAGAATTGTTTGACAGTACTAGAACGTTTTTATCTACTATTATGTTCCGTATTAACGTAGGATATTATTACTAAAATTTTTAGGGGAAAATTTTAAAAAAATATAACTGAGCATCAAATTTTGGTTTGCCTGCGGCTTGTATCTACAGTGAAACATTTCTTCTGTACTACTGGTGATGAAAAAGGAAGCGCATATGCTTTGTAACAACTGCCCATGCTACAACAGATCTTCTGAAACATCCAACCTTTATTACAATAGCGACTGTGTAATATACATTCTTTTTGCGAAAAACATTCTGTAACATCCAACGTTGTGGCAACAGCAACTCTGTAATATTCATCCTTGTTGCAATAAATATTCTGTAACATTCAGATTTGTACAACTGCCGTACTCTGTAACATCTATCCTTGGCACAAAAACACACATATACAACGTTCAATCCTTGTTACTTTAACTTGTCTGTAACAGCCAACACTGTGGCAATAACTTCATTAACCAAAATTCTTGTATTATCTCCCACGTTAAAGAAGTGCTTAGCTTGTCAGTTGTAGGAAAATAACATTGGCGTAAAACGAAGTGATTATCAAACCACTCACCTCAGCCCCAGACTGGTTCATTAGTTGCTGATAAATGAACCTCGTTCAAGTATCCTGTATTTTTTAGGTAATTAAGAGGATTTATATATAAGATAGATTCAAGGTTTTGCCATATGTACCGCCATCCTCATTTAGATTTGTCTTCACTTGTACAAAGAGTACAATGATAGACAGATAGACAATAGTATGTTTGCGTTGAAGTAATTGGGATAGAAACACAGTGTAATCAATCTGCTGGAAAACTAAAATAATCAGACAGGTTATTGCGTATATAAGAGCTTGAGAGCTTAACAATGCTTCGAGAGCGAGCCAAAAAATACAACAAAGACAGAGGAGAAGGTGAAGTTTTAGGGGGCGGGCTTCAAAAGAGGAAGTATGAGAAGAAGCGAGGTATAAAAGGGGGGCATAAAAAGTAGTGGGCGTGAGGGCCAATGATTGCGCGGCAGTCATTATTACGTTAAAAGCATCATCACCAGGCATAATCTGTCCTCGCCCCTGAGTGATGGCCTGCCAAGCCCATCCCTGACCTAACTTTTCAAAACGTTTTATGAATTTAATCCTTAAATGTTAGCTTATACCTAACTGGATACATTCAGTAAGCTCATATCTACGAAACGAGCTCATCGCGTAATAACGTATCACCGTACGTAATTACGATTTCATACAGCGTTCGAGCGAATTAGGGCCGCCGGACGAAAGCGCAGTGAAAACGTTTCAAACATTTTGGGAATATCGCCGCGGAGTGGCAGCACTATCTCGTACACTCATAATTTCATCTTGCGACACCGTCAACCTTTTACGAAAATTAAAATGAAGGAAGGTGTTGCTGTAAAATTTATATGGCCAGGCTCGTAGAAAAATCTTATATACCCGAGCCCCTGCGACGCATTTTTTCCACAGAGTTGAGCCGGTTTTCAAAAGTTTTAGTTCCGTTCCACTTTTTCGTTGCTGCTCTTGCGTTCCATTTATCCACGTGTTGAGCGGACGGATTTAGTTACCCATAAACATTTATGCCGTAAACACGGGGTGAATTATTGAGATAGGGGCGATATAAAATGAAAGAGAGAGAAAGAGAGAACGCAGAAGCGAGTGCATTAAGACAGTTTCTTTGAGATATGATCGGCCGTCCGCTTAGCCAAAACACTCAAAATATTTTATAGCTGGTTCAATCTCGTGGACTTCTACACACCAGCAAAATATCGACTCATATTAGAGCAGGCATGTGAGGGGAGGGGCTGGGCTGGGGATCGAACGATGGCAGGAGAGGAGATAGAGAGGATGGAGGAAAGATGAAGAATTAAGGAAGGAAAAGATATACATATGAAAACGCGAATAACTGTGAAAACCATCGAAACTGGAAGTTAAGAATCTGGGGAGTAATTTATAGAATTGGGTTTTTTGTATTGAATTGGATTATGAACAAAATAGTTTACTATATAGTTAATACGCGAATATAAAAAAGCAGACAGATTTTACGAAAGGACCTATTGATCGGAGCCTTATGCTTGAGGATTGAATGTCCGTTTTCTGTACTGCTGAATAATAAAAAGACATAGAAGAAAACAAGCTGGAAGAAGATTGGGACCTGTCAAGATTATTGTTTGCACTTGTCATCTCATGGATACGTAATCGCCAAGGAAAAGTGGATGCCAATGGTACGTAAACTTTGTGACCGTCTGTGGGGCATGAACATGGAGCTTTCAGTATTAACCAAAAATAAATACATTGAAAGTTGCAACATAGCGCGAGGAATCTGATATTAGCAGTTATGAGTCACAGTGAGTCCAAAGAAGCCAGTAGCGTCAATGAGAAAAAAAATTAGTTAACTGTCTGACTGATATGAAATGACGACACGATTTGAGAATGTGGCTTTATGTGAGAGTTTGGGCTTGAAACTAATGTGATAAGAAATGCAGGTTTACATGTAGTAAATTATAGACAAGAAGGAAATTTGAAGGCTCGAACTAATACGGATGGTTTAAGAAGAGACTATGCCTGGATATGTTTACAAGAAAGAACCAGAGGTGGATCAAATTCTCAAGGTTTAACAATTATGAATATTAAAAAAATTATCAAGAAAATGTGATTCAAGATGAATGATGTATAGCATTTAGAGAGGGTTTAGGAAAACGGCAGAATTTTATTTAGTGTAGCTTTTTATGATTGCTTTAGATTGGTTGAAAATTGCAATAGGTTCATTTTCATGAGAAAGCGAAGACTTACCAAGTTTTCTTTTAAAGTCTCGGACTTCTGTTGTTTATTTTGTTTATTCTGTAGTGTAACACAGCTATTCGATGAATGATGTATGTATATATATATATATATATATATATATATATATATATATATATATATATATATATATATATATATATATATATATATATGATATATATATATTATATATATATATATATATATATATATATATACTTATATTTATATGTGTGTGTGTGTGTGTGTGTGTGTGTGTTTTGTGTATGAATGTATAGCTTGAATCGCTTGTTACTGACAAGTGAGCTACGATAAAGAAAGTCACCCTCAACCCCCTTCGAAGGGTAACTTTCATCATGTCTGTAAAACACTACGACGCTATTAGATTTTTCAGAGCCCTCTGCAAAAGCAAACTTCGAAATTGTCAAGCCTCCCTTTGGTCACCCACCCTTACATCCACTTCCATCATTCTTCTCAAACCTTCATCACGTAGAGTAGCCATTCAAAGCATCTCCCAGCACATATCGATTAGATGGGAACCCATCCGGCGACTTCAGGGATTTATTATGTGAACAAATTAATTGCATTTTGAGGAGTAGCCCCGGCCCCTAATTACTCCCTCGAGGCACCTTACATCCCCCTCTCCCACCTTTTACTTTATTTCTGAAGGGACATGGCCATACGTTATAACCATACACTTCATTAGACTCTTTCCATTATTTTTATCTTATGCCATTATATTTTTCCCCTCGTACCCTAATAGGCTTTCTTTCTTAAATTTGTTGATATTATCTTGCTCATGTGTTATTTCTAATTACGTCGTCATATTTTTCCTTCTTTCTTCAGCGAGCTTCAATTAGCAAGTTTTTTTGTATTGCATTCACTTTTGGTGCAGCGCTCTGTCACCACACATTTTATGTTTCTGTCTTTTACAGAGTAATTTTACATTCTGTCATTGTCGTCATTATTAGTAGGATTTATTTCATAAGAGTGATTTTTTTTTTGCTGTTACTCTTTTTGTATTGTTGCTCATACTACTCTTCTTATTCTCCTCCATACTTTGACCTTGAATAACTTGGATTATATCAGACCGTCGGAATTAGCAAGACAAAATAACAGAACTACGATCGAGAAACGAGAACTCCACATTGCCGTCTTTATTCCCATCATCCTCTCCGCGATAAACAAAAATGGAAAATAATTGATCTCCGGTCCTTCCAGAACCGTTTTTTTAGCTGTCGATATACCTGTTGTTGAATTGAAATGAATCTGAGTTATGAACTTTCTCTTTGTACAGTATTTTAAGAACTATATTTTTTTATTGATGAAAAAATTCCAGAAACCTGGGTGCAAAAGATAAATATATTGTACCGGACTGCAAGCATGATTCAGCAGTTCTTAAACATTTTCTAGTTAATCTTTATTGTACCTGTACCCTTATTTTTCCAGCTTCAGTGGATTTCTATTCATAGAAGCATTCTTGTCTTACGACTTTGGGTACATTTCAAACAACACAGATGAATGGAAAATTGTACCGACTTTCTCTTTCGAAATACACATACTGACGCATACACACACACACACACACACATATTATATAAATATAAACAATTTATCAATGGTAAAGTTGGAGCAATGCAAAATGGTTGTCAGTATACGGTAAATATTTTCCATTTTATATTTATATTTCCAAAGATTAGGATTTTTAGGATTAAAAAAAATATATATATATCTGGTTTAGTAAGTCTCAAAGAAGCTTGGACTCATTTATATGCGTCACGTGTATTTATGTTCTGAATAGCTCCTCCAGATGTATGCCTGATATATCTGTCCTTCATGAATTGTTGTCCTCTTCCTCTTGATCAAGTAGATGAAGCCTATCTGTCAAAGAAATGGTACGACCTTTATTTCCATGTCAAATTCACTTCAACTTTCTCTAAATATCGTCCTCCTTTTAAATGTAGGTGACAGATATTATTTTGGGCATAGCTCTAAAGAGTGGGAGTCATAAACCTCAAGGATGTAGTGGTTTTATCAGTTTTTAATGCCATGCGCTTCCAGAATTGGGAATTATTTTTATGCAGTATTTTCCAAATCATTCCTGAGCTTTTCAAGAGGAGGGCTCGTCATCGCTTACCATTGAAATCCACTGACAGTTTTGTGGGACCTGTCTTGTTTAGGGAAGCATTACCTTTTCTCGGCTTATACATCACAATAGTATTCAAACTGCCTTTATGGTATCGAATAAGTTTCTCATACCAAACTTGCTTTGTAGTTAACGAGTAAGCATCGTAGTCGTTGAGGTAAGATGTCTTAGTGACTGCCCTTTATCCCTCAAAACCCATTGGTTAGTGTCATGGTGGATAACGACTAAACCTCGTGCGTGTTTATAAGTCAGACTGCCTTATATACTGCGGTGTTTTTAGATAATTTCGTTTTATTTATCATCGATTTTGGATGTTTGTAATTAGGTAATTATAGTAAGTGTTGCTTAATAACCTTGCATGCCGAACTTTACCATGTTTTGTAGTTTAAGGGGCTTCTCGTATTCAATTTACATATTTCTTAATATGTCTATTCTGAGTTTCTTCCTTTGGGATTTGAAATGGATATAGAATTGCGAATTGTGCTGAAATAAATTTAAAAGGATAAAGTGGTTATTTAAATTTGGCGCTTCACAAACAATATTTCTACGTTTGAAATGTAGCTCCTTTACCTCTATATTTTGTATTACAAGTCTCACGTTGTAAATCATTCATACACTCATTGAATTTATATCGATGAATACTTAATCAATTTTCATATAATGCAAATTGTAACATAGACACTACCAAAAAGCACCATTTCTTTGGCTATTTAATTTAAATTATATCATGATAAGCAATCCTTTCTCATGACATGGGGGTGGTAAATCTACGGTACAAATATTCACGTTTCAGTAACGGCAAACAGAAAAAAAGAATAGGGATAGTTTTTACGAACTGTGATTTTTCACTGTGGATGTATGTCTTTTACCTCTGTTTCTTTCCACGTCGTTGCTTAATTTTAAGTCTATATATGTACGCATATGTATATACATACATGCATACATAAAAAAAAAGCCTTATACCTGGATAGCTTATAAACACACACACACACACACACACACACATATATACTAAAACATATAACAATATATACATATATATATAATTCATATGTAGGTATATATATGTGTGTGTGTGTGTGTGTGTTCAGAATAGAAGCCAGATATCTGGAAAGTTGACAGAATTTTGATTAAAAATGCAAGATTAATTTTATTAACATTTATTGAATCTAGAAGTTTTTCTTTTATGAATCATACTATTATGATGATGTGATGGTTATTACTATTTTTATTATTAATAATATTATTTTTATAATTATAATTATCATTATTGTTTGTAAGTCAAACCAGTCAAATCCCGATTTTGGCGCTAAATGTTCGTACCGTAATTTATGAGCAGTGATATCCTGCTATCTGGTTTAAATCTTCAGGAAAGAAACGTCAGGTCCAACAAAATACATAAGACTCTGGTGGGGACGTTTACGTAAACAACAAAATCTATGAAAAGAAAGGCGCACGCCGGGAGAGAAAGCTCATGCGCGCGCATGCAGGGTCCGTATTTTTAGAAAGTATCTAAGGCGTAAAACAGAGTAAATACGTCTGTGACATTTCAGGCATACTGCATCACATTACTATCACCATCACTCCATTACTGAACAGTCGTAGCTCAGTGTTGAATCCTTTCTTCTTCATCTTCCTCTCTCTGCTCTCCTTCCACCTATCTCTTCTTCCTCCTTCCCTTCTCCTCCTCCTCCTCCAGCGTCCTCCTCACTGCCCGTCCCCCCTCTACACCTACCCTATCCACCTTAATCCCATCATCAACACCAACTCCACTTTTACCATTAGGCTGTCACCACTATTCCAGGCTTCTAAATATCAGTGCTTGAGAATATTTCGTCTTTGCTGTCATTTCTTTGTATCAAGAAGCTTCCCAAGCGCACACACACACACAAGTATATATATGTATGTATATATATATATATATATATATATATATATATATATATATATATATATATATATATATATATATATATATATATATTTATATTTATATTCAATGTAATGTATGTGCTTGTGTATGCATGTATGCTGAGTAACACACACAAATATACACCCATAAAAAATAAATATACATATGTCAATAATTATGTAGATTTAAGGGATATGAAATTGGTTCGTGATCGTTATTTTGCTCTTGTTGCATAGGTGAATATATTATTAATCCTAGCCTATCATTTTTCTTGAACATCTAGGTATGGTATCTGAGTCTTTCAGTAAAAGCAATTTTAATTGTGATTGACACACTTCAGAGAAAATAATCGTTTTTTAATTAATTTGTTCTGTCTTGGAAGTTGGGTACATGGTTGTATATTGTCCTGTTATGCTCAAGTTTCAAATGTATTATTTCCTAAGCAATAATTTCGTCTGTGCCATCTTGGTTTTGGAGCCAAGGAAAACCTGCTACCATTTAGTTTATTGGTTCTCTAGTCACTGAGAACTTCAGAACTGATGCCTTAAGGACCATATACATTGCGTCCGTGAATATGTTGCTGATATTTTTATTACTTATAACGCCTGTTATAATTTTTTCTGTCGTCTTCAGGTATTTACTCTCTCTCTCTCTCTCTCTCTCTCTCTCTCTCTCTCTCTCTCTCTCTCTCTCTCTCTCTCTCTCTCTCTCTCGATGAGCATTAGAAATTTTGAAGCTCAGTTTTGGTGTGAAATATTGGTTTGATTTTCATAATCAATTTTGTTCCCTGGACTTCAAAATTTGGTAGCTATTCTTATTGCTATTCGTTGTTTTTTTTCTTTTTTTTTCATTCCATACCACAGTGAACAATTCCTTTTTATACATATTCTTCCTTCTTTATTTCTGACAAGTACCCTCACGCTGGCGACTTTGTAAAACATTTATTTTTCTCTGGTTTGGTAGGACATTCATGTTGACAGTTCTCCTTTTATATATATATATGAAAATGTTTTGAAATTTCAATTTCAAGTTTCCCGCCCATTCTCAGATTCTTGCACTTTCTTGCCATTTGCGCATTCTTGCCCATTGCTGCTTGTTTTCTTCCCAAGTCTTCAGATTCTTGTCTACTACTGCATAGTCTTTTTCATTTCACCACATTCCCCATCGTTTCTCCGCGTTCTTAACTGTTCTTGAGCTTTTTTTTTATATCTTTGTATTCTTACCATATACTTTTCATTGTTAGCCACTTCTGCATTTTTGATTTCCTAACATTACTCATCTCATCGCATTTCTCACCAGTTCCTTCGCATTTCCCCCATTTCTTCGCGTTCTTCCTCATTCTTGGCGTTCTTTTTCTTTTAGATCTTACTTATAGTGAATAAGAATATTTTCCTTCTTCAGCACCTGTTCTTATCTCTCAGTACACTTTTTATAACTCTCTCTCTCTCTCTCTCTCTCTCTCTCTCTCTCTCTCTCTCTCTCTCTCTCTCTCTCTCCCTTGTGGATTTTTGTTTGTTTATACGTGTAGGGTGTGTGTATTAAAGGACTGTCCACACCACTACCACCACCACCACCACCACCACCACCGCCACCTCCTCAGCCACCACTTCCACTACCACCTCGTATTTTCATAACCACTGTCCCCCGTCTGTCCCGCGGGAGCGAGGGACCATGGCACTCCCTCCGTATATTACTTTTCTATTATCCTGGCTGGCCATTATATGAGTGAGTGTCCGGAGCGGGCCATCGTCGCGGTGGTGTGGCCCAGTGTGATGGCCCTGGGGGCTCCCTTGGGCCACTGCCCAGTAAACTATGATACCCTCGGGGGCTGACTGGCCGATAGCCCCGAGCCAAGGCACTCCTGGAACATCGTCCGTTGTCCGAGCGGACTTCGTCTCCCCACCAATCAAAACGCAGGATTTCTCATTGGCCCAGTTGAGACTGGCCGAGGGGAAGGGTCGGTGAGAGCACGCCGCTGCTTTCTCGCTATGTGACATCCAGTTTACACATGGGCTATCCGGCTGTCACGACTTTAATATGAAGTCCAAGTTATTACCACGTTCTGCTTGTGGCCAGAAACAATAAAAATATTTACTTGATGGCTGTAGGCGAGGAGAGGGAACGCCGGCGACGGACGGAGGGTAATAAAGTTGTGTTACGGCGACGCGTCTCTGAGTAAAAGAGCTGGATCATTGTGCTGGTATCCTGGAACAGGGGCTTTATGTGGTTCTCCTTCTGATATAGCAGCAGCAGCGGTAGCGGTTTCTCTCTCTCTCTCTCTCTCTCTCTCTCTCTCTCTCTCTCTCTCTCTCTCTCTCACACACACATACACAACTATCGTTATTATTTTGTCAACGGTTTTATCACTCATTATGTCTGGATTACCTAATACAAGCTCTTTCTCTCTCTCTCTCTCTCTCTCTCTCTCTCTCTCTCTCTCTCTCTCTCTCTCTCTCTCTCTCTCTCTCCAAATGCCTAGCTGAGAAAAAACAGTATTTTGTTTTCTCTCTTGATACAGATGTAGTTCTGTAAGCTCTTCGGTGATTGATGGTAATGTAAAAGTGTCAGTTCTCTCTTAACTTTGTTTCCCCTCTCAAAAAAAAAAAAGTGCGAAAAGAACAGGTAACGAGCGTTTCTCCCGTTTACCTTTTTTGAATGTATATCAGTTGCGGAATGTCTCGAACATGTTGACGCTTTAGGAGAAATTACCGCTGCTATCCTTAATTAAGTTATGTATTTCATATTTTTCGTTACCAAAAATATATCAGTTTTTTTTATATCTCCGTACTGCTGATTTCCACTTTGGGTGTAACAGCTGCCGGCGTTAGTTGTTGTGATATGTATCTTGCTGTCATGAAAAAAAATGTTTCGTATTTTTTGTAATTTTTACTTAATCTAACGTTAGTTCTCATTGTTAAAACTGAACTGTAGTAATGTAAATGATCTCAAATTGGTAAATTTCGAAGTTTAAAACTGTCGGCTTAATTCCTCCTTGTTGATTAAGTGACATTGACGTGTGCAATTTTAATGTTTATTTAACTAACCAAATTTGAAATGCTGCGAAGGCTACTGTAGTAATTTTTTTTATTATATTGTTATTGTCATTCGTTATGCTCATACATCCTTATAGAATTAAAAAATTAAAAACCAGTTATTCTTCTGCTTAGCAAATTTCTAATGAGCAGAGTGCCCATGTTTTGTAACTGGAGGAGAACAGACCTAAGAAAACACTTGTAATACGCAAACTAAGTTAAAAAGCTTTAAAAAAATCAATAAATAAATATATATGAACATGAACCAACAGCAGCTTGAAGATAATTAGTTGAGCATAGTTGAGAGGTCATGAGGCTGTTTATACAGATTGTGATGGCTATAATTAATTGGGATTTTCTAATAAATCATTTTACAGTCCTTTTTTTCTCAGATTATTTGTTAGTTCGACATTTCATGTCTCTTCTAAAAACGGCAACAAACGAGTAATGTTGACTACTCTGCACTTATCTTCTTGAGCCTTGACAGTAAAGGAATACAAATAATTTTTTTAAATCCCTGCTCTGGAATTGACTGGGCAATTTGCTGTAAACATATTTCATAGTATTATTTAGTTTCTGGAAACTACCTTGGTATGTCTTTATCTTTTCCGCTACATCCCGGGGAGAACAGTGGGTAACAGAATCATCTGGGCTTATGTCGACATCATAAGAGTTGGGAGATCCAGACCTGTCTGGATGAGAACTATGAGAAGATAGGCTGGAGATGAGTGTATGTTTGCGAAAGTGATGACGCAGAAAAAGATCTGAATAGCGGAATTTCGGACAATCTGCGTCGCACGGCATGGAAGATTATTATTATTATTATTATTATTATTATTATTATTATTATTATTATTATTATTATTATTAATGTTCCTTTAACTCTTTTGATTATTTACGTTCGAATAACCTTAAAGGTGAAATAGTGCAGATATCCTTAAAACGATTACCTGTTATTTTTATTCATATTTTGTGAAGTTTAATGAAAGATATATCGACAGGTTGCTGATATTAACAAAGCGACGTTACAGAACTAAAATGAAAATAGAATATTTGAATTTTCGTCCAATGTTATACAATAGAAGCACGTAATTTTACTAGTAGTCTTTCATGTCGAAGTTTCTGTAGTTTTCAATAATAGAGGGAATAAAATTCTTTTCTCCGATGCTCGAGATATCGGCAAAGTTATAAGATATGATAACAGGACCAGTCTTCAATAACAGCGATTTCATACATCAGTGTCAAAAAGGATGAGCAGAGAAAGAAGAGAGAGAGAGAGAGAGAGAGAGAGAGAGAGAGAGAGAGAGAGAGAGAGAGAGAGAGAAGGCATATGAGAATAGAGTAAGACATAAATATCAGTAGATATTTAGTTTAATAAGTACGTTAATAATATATATTTTAAATGTATTATTGAGCAGGAATGATTTATTAAATATGAACTGAACTTTTAATACGGGTGAATGTTTATGCAAGGAATTTATAAGAGAATCCATTTGAAACAAAGAACCCAAATTGGGAGGTTTGTTAAATTTTAACTAGATAATGAATATATACTATTTATGCTCTGGAACATATCAAGGTACACAGTAATAATCATTTATATACTGATGGTTCCAAAAGATGATATGGGAGTTGGACTTGCTGTTTACGGAAACAATATAAGAGCCAAGCCTCTTTACATAACAAAGCATCAGTGTTCACTGCTGAATTACTAGTAATAAAAACAGCATTAACAACTCATATATGAAAACCAGTTTAACGAAGTAACCATCTTTAGCGATTCACTAAGTTCAATAAATGCAATAAACTCTTATACTCAAAAAATAAAATTGTAAATGAAATTAGACATACATTACATGAAATGAAAATGCAAAAGATATCTGTTACTCTATGTTGGATACCATCTCATATAGGATTAGAAGGCAATGAAAAAAATGACACCTATGCAAAAGAGCTAGAACACTCCCAATATCAGCAGAATTATTACCATTAGAAGATTATACTAGATACAGTAAAGTGGTGATTAAGAAGAAATGGCAAAATAACTGGAGGAAAGCAATCTTAAAAATAAATTAAGAGAAATAAAAGAAACTGTAGACCCGTGGCCATCATCTTATCAGAATTGCCGCAGGTTTTCAGTAATGTTGATTACGGCTAAGAATTGGTCACATTAAACTGACACATGGTTACCTGATGAGTAACCCCATGCCCCCTATACCTATAAAAGAAATATGTAATGTACAAATAACAGTAAAGCATATTTTAAAGGTATGTCCAAAATATAGAATCCAAAGAGACATTTTATTTAAAAGTTATTCTTTTAAAGATATACTGTCAGAAAATGACAAATTTTCACTTTTTAATATTTTAAAATTCCTTAAATTTAATCATTTATATGATAAATATAAGATTTTATAGAACAATTTATAATATATTCCTAATTAACTTAAAATATAAGATTCATAGAATAATTTATAAATATTCCTAATTAATTTTAATTTAATTCTTAGATTAACATAAGTCACTAGTTATACTAAATTTTAGAGAGTTTAAATAGCTTGTCTAATCCTTCGGGCCAGCCTTAGGAGAGTTGATACTAACTCAGTGGTCTGTTAAACTAACGTTAAAAAAAAAAAAAAATGAAGCAATTTGTCTTCAAAAAATCTAAAAAAAATTCTTTGAATTAGTCATTGGCTCAATGCTATTTACCAATGTGATTTGTCTAAGGGTGATTATGTAACAGAATAAAGACTGAATCTAGATTTATTTGCTTTAGGTAAGGCTTGAATATCAATGATGCGCCATTTTTACGCTTCGGTGATGAACGGATTGTAGAGCTTTACGTTGGCGGATTTTTACTTGTATAGAGAAGGGGGTTAAAATTTAATTTCAAACTTCATTATCCTGTCGTTAGAATATTCTATTGGTCATAGAGGTGAATTTTATATACAGAATTTTTGTAAAGGTCAGTGAGTATTTTTTATCGTAATTTATTATTCTGATGTCTGTCAGTTTATATATATATATATATATATATATATATATATATATATATATATATATATATATATATATATATATATTATGTGTGTGTGTGTTGTGTGGGTGGGTGAGCAGATATGAATGTTTCAACTTTTCAGTAGTCTGATGGTTTAATGTTGTAATTCGGTATTCGTGTGCACCAGTTGGAGAGTGAGTGCGTGTTACAGGGATAACATTTTTCATTTATTTCCCTAGGTGACTTAAACCTCGCAGAAGTGAGAACGTGCCCCGGAAATGTAAGGAAATGACATAGGAGTAGTGTAGTATATGAGTGGAATGAAAGAGACCAAATGAATGCAAAAATAAACCCGAACGGATTAGTAGCAAACTGTTGCAGTTCTCATCCCTCGGAGACTCAAATCTTAAAGACATTCCTACCCAGGTGCGCATTTGTATGTGATTGCATGTTTATAGTGTACTCTGTAATCATGATTGCAGCCTTCCTTCCGTCGTCCTGACTTTCGGATGATGCTTAACAATCTCACAGTGTGGAAACCTTAAACGCAAAAGGTTCAACCTATCTGTCAGTCTTTCACCTAGTTGTCCTCCAGAATGCGGAATTCTCTGCTATCATTCGTATTTCTTTGATTTTTAACCTAGCTCTCATAAAAAGGAGGATAGGCTATGTGAAGAAGTTAATAACTAACACCATTATAGGACCGTACTTATTTTATTCAACCTTAAATGGCCTTCCTTGCTTCCACACCAATAAAATACACTTATGGCTAAGGCTGTATAAAATACACTTATGGCTAAGGCTGTTTCTACCCAGGGCCCACATTTGAGTATAACTAAATGGGTAGTTCAGAACCGCAAACAATATTTGTAAGCGCATACTTTAACACTTTTTTTTTAAATAGAATGAAAGTCGTTTAAACGCTTTTTCTCTCCTCAAGAAATATTGTCATAGGTATAGCAAGTGGCAGATTTATTGGTAATAAGAACGCGAGCGGGAATGATGGTCATTCGATTTATGAAGACGAATATGTTAAAAAATACGTTTTATTTGCTTGTATATCCTCAAATGTGTCCGTCTTTAATTTCCCGTAATTGTTTTGTTTGTAGTTATTCACAAAAAATATTTGTTCGTGGATAACAGAAAAAGTCGTCATTAAATTCGATAATACTCATTTCTTAGTTTTTCTGTACTTGTTCAATAACAAAAACGTTATTATAATTCCAGGTTTCTACTACTTCATTGTCCTCGATTTTGATAAACCTGTCGTTTTCGTTTCGGAAGTCAGCCAAAAGAATGAAATAAAGAAAAAGAAAACGAAGAATTCGGAGACAAGAAAAGCGACCCTGAAACAGACGAGAAAGAAAAGAGAAGAGAAAGGCGGGCGAATAAAATCTCCAAGTTATTGAGGACATAAGAGAAACAAAGGGAGGTCGATGATGCTCCTGACATTCCCATAAACATGAGTATATGATGGGCCCTTTTGTAGTATATACGACCCATCCGAATGACGCGCGACTTATAGCCCAAAGAAAAGTTCGGCCATAGAGAGACTTCATCAGCAAATTGAAATTCATAAAAATGCCAGTTTACAAATATAGCGACAATAATAAACGTCATGTTGACTTCGCTCCCGGAAAGGTTTATAGAACACTCCTCATTTTCTTACAGGAAAACATCGAGTTGATAGAGTCTTCCATTCCGCCTGAGTATGGAATTTTCCTTTTCTTTACGAGTCCTTCCAGAAAGTCTGCTGTGAAACCGTTATCATGTTTTGCTCCTCAGGCTCACGTCGAATTTTATAGAAGAAACGCACACAAACACACACACACACACACACACACACACACACACATATACATATATATATATATATATATATATATATATATATATATATATATATATATATATATATATATATATATATATATATATATGAAACCTGTATGTTTAAAAGATATTAAAACTAACTAATATTTGAGGAAATTTTGTTCTCGATTCATAGAAATATTATTATATTATTATTATTATTATTATTATTATTATTATTATTATTATTATTATTATTATTATTATTATTATTAATGAAAATACAATATAAAATATGATGATAATGATAGTAGGCCTAATGGTAGTGATGATAACAATAATGGCAGTAGTTGTAAAATAACGACATCAGCAGCGGAGCCCCATACATGTAAAAGATGAAAATGTAGCGGTCACTACTTTTGGAATGAGGGATTCTATTGCCTCAAAATGGTTGAGCTGCGATAGGGGGCTGCAGATAAGGCCAATGAAGGCAGAAGAACGCACAATCAAGACTTGAGAGGGGATCATTAGCCTGATGCATATGACTCACTTGGCAAGTTTTATCGTGAGCTCAGGTCATGTCATATCTGGCCGCCCGTGGCACTCCCTACTGCCTCGCGGCACGCAAAGGTTAGTAAGGATACCGGGGTGCTTGGGCGGGGCCTTTCGTGTGTGAGTGTGTCTCCTTCATACTTGTCCCTCTCTTTCATTATGGGTCAATATGGCGACACTGATAACCTGCGGGTTGGGTGTCGCTCGTCCTCCGTGTGTAGCTTTTTCCCCTCTTACGAGGTCTGTTGGATTTCGGGCCGCATTTGACGCACTGCCGCTTGCGCCAAACCGCTAAAGCTTTGTTACATGGTTCAGTCACTCTGTTGCACTAAAAGTCAGGAGTATTGACTGGGCACTCTTCCTCCTCTTTTATCCGGGCTTAGGCTAAACCAATGTTTTGGTCCTAATTTTAACAGTCTAATTTTAACATTTTTGTTTTTGGAATGTATTGATCACAGTTGATGTGGATTTTTTCATGTAATTCATAGTTAGGGGAAAATCAAGAAGTTGGTTAGTTTATAGTACTTTTTATTTATGCACCTTTTAGAAAGGGTGGATGCAGATGTTACTTTCCAGTCCTCACCTCAGAATAAATTGCTAACCTATGCCAATATGAACTTTGGTTACCACTTACTACAGCCTGTTAATTGCCATATACCTCGATCATTGCTGTCGTCGACAAGAAGAAAATTGTTTTGTGCGGAGTATATCTTTATCGCTTCAGCTTCTTCAGTGTTCTCTTCCTATGGGTCGAGCTCCTTAACTATTAGACCACGAGGGGCAAAAAATTTACACATAAGCACACACACATATATAAATATATATACATAGACAAACTTTTTTTTTCTCCTATATGAATTAGATGGCACCAGAGGGGCATAGCCTTACGGTTTCCTAAGCAGTTCTTTAGGGTGAGATTGTTAGTCCCACGCTCTTTTTTTTTCGACCTCAGCATATGCCGGTACCCATTTGGAGCTGAAAGACTTGTGACCGATAGTCGGAGATGATATGGAATGTGATGAACATTAAGTTTGTGACAACTTTTAAATGCTTTAGGTGATAGACATCTCTTTAAAGGTGTGATGATAGCCGTAGCTATTGTTATGTTGTATAAACGTTCATTATTCTTTGTATTATGGTCATTATTACTCTTTCCTCAATGATTACTACAAGGTTTCTTAATGAAAATTAAGGATACTGCGCAAGTCTAGAATTATTTCAAAGGAACGATTTATCGCTCTATCATTCCTTAGCTAATTTTGTTTGTTACTCCATGTTTTTTTCTGTTTACTTTTTCTTATCTAGGATGTGGGGAAAGTGAATACTATGAATTTCAAATGGTTGTTTTTATACATTAGACACACACACACACACACACAGATATATACACATATATATATATATATATATATATATATATGTATATATATATATATATATATATATATATATATATATATGTGTGTGTGTGTGTGTGTGTGTGTGTGTGTGTGTATGTGTGGGTGTCAGTTCTTTGGAAATTATATATACTACATCCATCAGTTAATATCAGTATATATATATATATATATATATATATATATATATATATATATATATATATATATATATATATATATATATGTATATATATATATATATATATATATATATATATATATATATATATGTATATATATACACATATATATATATATATGTATATATGCGCACATACATGCATACATACATACATACATACATTAGTACTTTGCATACCACTCACCACACATCGACTAGTTTTTAAAATGAATAGAAAAGTTCTTTTTTTCACCTTTGATATCAGCATTTTCAAATCCAAGACCTTTTACTTCATCAGTAACCTGGCTCTTCAGTCCACTCACGACTCATTTCATACTTACGGTTACCAGTATTTTTGTTCCTCTGACAGGTATTAAGTAGCCCTGCTGCAAGGTGTTCGCCAGACCGTAAGTAAAATTGTTCATCACTGTGTCTGGGCAGATTTAAAGGGATGACCAACAATGAGTACCAAGCAGTAGCATGCCTTTAAACCACTGGTCTCTCGATTGGTGAAAAATGTCAGCCCAACATTTAGACGGGTGATACTGTATGTCCACGGCATCGGCTGGTCTCCCGATCAGCAGAGTTATGCAACAACGGATCTTGTCAGTACCTGCATGTTTATCGCAAATGGCCGCCAAAAATGTTCATGTCTATTGCTGAAACTCACAACAGACCTTTGTGGTCTGGCCTATATGCATAGGGGTTATATCGAGGCTCGAAAACCAGGAGTGTGAGTGAGAGTTTCGTGGATATTGCTCTCCCTTTGAAACAACATAAACGCAAGAGTTATCCATTCTGTATCACCATTTCATATCTGTACCATTAAACTGGACTCTGCAACGCCTTTTTTATGTCGTAAAAGCCCTCCACCTTTTTTAGTTTATATAAGACTGTGACTAAGAAATCCATGAACACAGAGATATTGACTTGGTTGTAAAATATGTATGATTTTTGGGCAAGCTAATTGTAAGCTGTAGAAGGAGAATTATATTTTATTTAGAGGACCCATCCACATCCAACCTCAGTGCTAAGTCAGTGTTGAGGATTATGTTTGAAATTGTTTACTTGTTTTTAAGATTAATTTCTAATAATGTTTTTCTATCTTGGTACCAGCTCTAGGTTAATGAGGTTTCAGATACGTAGCTTTTTCAAGGTGATAAACACAATTTACTGACAAGATGCAAATGTCTTCTTCAGGAAGGTCGTCATTGAATCTTAAAAAAAAAAAAATTGCATTTATAGCATGGCTTTGTTGTGCGTTGTTATACTCAGTTATAACACTTTTGAGACTGAAGACCGTCATAATTAGTTTAATTTCACCATAAATAATTTAGAACAGATCAGAATAATTCAGAGCGTCGCTCGAAATAGGTGGCCAGAGAGATCTGCAATTCCGTGTACAGAAAAAGAGACGGAGACGAGAGAGAACTCCGTCCCATATTAGTATGTGTGGATCATTTCTTCCGATAGCTTTAGCCCTCTATCTCCAGGGAGGCTGATCCACTGGAATCTGGGCCTCATTTTTTGGATCTCGGTCAAACAAGGTCGATCTCAGTATCAAGGTCACGTTTGAGGGGCTGAATCAAGGTCAGTTTCGATTCCATCTTCAAGACGATTTCCTCATGTGAATCAATAAAGGGAGGTTTCGTTTGCCGAGGCCAACTATTTATTTGTTTATGTGGGCCCTTACGAATATTTTCATGTGTTTGTTGCCAAAGCAGCGCTGTTTTACTGCGAGTGCTCACATTATTGACAGTAAAGTCAATTATATTTTATATGAACGTAGAATCATAAAATCTGTAAACTGAATTGCAAATAAAAGTAATGTTGATTGAGTACTCCTCGTGGCGTACGTGTCCCTATAGATATCTCAAGAGGGAATTCGTACAGATCAAACAAAACAAACGACCACGGGACAAAGGAACATTCTCGGACAGGGAGGGGGAACAGGAGATGGAAGAGATCAGAACAAATATTCAATGTATCATCATTCATAGACGAACGAATAAAGGGGATCCAATCGTTCTCAAGTCATCCATCGCTTCGTATTATTTCTGCTGCCATCGGGGTCCTCCTTCCTATTCCCTCCCCATCTCCTCCTCCCTCTCCTCCACTCCCCTGGTGAAGGGAAGGGGAGGTGGACTGAGGATATCTCAAAAAATATATAGCTCTTCTTACAAGGGAAAAATATCGCAATTTATCTTCTATAACCGATTCTTCGGAAAGATTTACATCGCTCCCACCGTGCGCAGCGGTAAAGTTTATGATAGCGACAAGGCATAGAAGATGAAAGGGTAATAAATACATAAGTAATCGGGCTGCGATATGAGACACATATATAAATCTATACGATGTCCAAAAGGAACATTTATTGCTCTCTCCTTCAGCAGCGAGAGATCGCGAAGCCCTCTAAGTCTTCCATCAAAGATACGTTAAGTGATGTAACGTTAATTGTAGCGAACGCTTCGCCACCAGGAATGGCGGACGGACGGACGGACGGTCAGTGTAAATGCTCGTTTAATAAAAGGGTTAATGAAGATTAACTGCCGGGATAACGAGAATGCGATGACAGACGGAACATGACTTATGGCCTGGTCGGACGTCGCATCTCATCTCGGTAGGGCAGGGAAAAAAGTCGGCGGCAGTCGGAACAACCTCCAGTTCTATTCATCATGTCCTCTCAGAGGCTACTGCCACAGCTTCTGTCTCAGGGAAACAACAAAAAAGAGGAGAAATTTTCTGGTAGGCAAAATGTTTTTGTGGAGAAAGGGGAGACATTGTACTAGGAGAGTTGGTGTCTGTACAAGACGCCACTGGAACTTGTTATTGTCATTGGCAATAGTTTGCTCCCTGAGACTTTTATCCAACGTTACTTGCACTTCTAAATCGGATACCTCAGCGCTGAGTAGAAATATACTCATGAGGACACATAAAAAATAACCAGTAAATTCGCAAGCTTTTTGCAATTATGATAACCTATCGTGAACTTATTTCTGAAAAGGGTCGAACTTTGTGTAAGTTATGTACGGTTTTTGAGGCTTGAATGCATTAGTTTTTAGCTTAGTTTTTATTAAGCGACCATTGATATCTGTAAGTGAATTTAGCCAGTAAATTAGCATTCGGCGTATAATTGTGTGATAGAAGGAAGAATAAACACTTATCACAACCAATCACTAACTCGGTTTTCCCGTAGTTCTGTCTCAGGCGCAGTGATACAGATAATGATGGTTTCACCGTTGCTAATAGGTATTCGTGATTCTGTTACTGTAATTTAAAACCTTTTCTTAATTGGTCAGTGAATGGAGCGTTCAGTAGCCGAAATTCGATTATGTCAGCACAAGCACTACTTACCTGCCGCAGCTCCTTTTAACTTGAATGTGGGGACAGTTCATTTCCTTTGTCTCTCTCTCTCTCTCTCTCTCTCTCTCTCTCTCTCTCTCTCTCTCTCTCTCTCGGGATATGAGAATAGCTGAAGTGGTGGGAAAGGATGACACCAAGAAAGACCGGGGAAGGTGGGGAAGGAGGCTGGCGGTAGGTGGCAGAGGCGGTGTGGGTGTCACTGGAAGATCTTTGTTAATCTCCTCAGATTAAGGCTCACTATCTCTGCAGTCCACTCCTAGCGCCACATCTCCCAAAGCTGAAGATTTAAGACCCACACACCGGATTGTTAGCAGCAATTTCTTATCCTTCGGCCGCGGTCATCCCAACGCAAAGACAGAGATAACGTGGCGTTTTTTGTGCGTGTGCGTGCGTGTGTGAGGATGATGGATTGTGTCTTCCCTCTTGTCCTGTTCGACTGTCGCCCTTAGCAAAACTTTCTTCCTCCTTTTCCTCCTCCCCTCATTCCAGGGACCGGTCATCAAAGATTCTCATTGTTCATGGAAGATCATCTGTGTTTTGTATTCGTGGGCCCTCCGCGACAGGATCTGAAACTTATTGGATTTATTGTTTTGTATTTCATATTCGTAATCCAGTTGTCTTTTTTGTTTTGTTATAAATGTCTTTTGGATTATTTATGGGTGTCCTTGGTATATTTGAACAAAGAAGGCATTTTTTTTTATCTGCCTCTTATGCTATTTTTAGCATGAAGTTAATTTCCAATTCAGGTGTTCCATCACCTTATATGAGAAGATGCAAATCAAAGTTTTTTTATACCTACGTATAAACTGGAAAACCTTGGTCAATGTTTCACTTACCGATGTATTACTTTTTCACGGCATTTATGAAATTAATGCAGGATCGAGGGGCTTCTTAGGTATGATTTTGCTTCAGTACCGTTAGAATTACGTTTTTGTGCACTGAAGGATCTCATGAAGGCGATTTAACATTAACGATAGTTTCCATTATATAGCTTTCTAATTTCCCTAGACAGCCTACGGATACGGATCTTTTGGGGTTTCTTCTTTTTCCATCTTTGATGTATTTACAAATTTCATGCATTTATCTACCAGTATAATTTGCATCTTGTTTGTTTGTGTGTGTATATATATGTTTATATATATATATATATATATATATATATATATATATATATATATATATATCTATATATATATATATATATATATATATATATCTATATATATATATATATATATATATATATATATATATATATGTGTGTGTGTGTGTGTGTGTGTGTGTGTTTTGTCACTCTTTTTTTTTCATTCATCAAATCGTAAGGTATATGTAGCATCTATAATTCTTTTACATATTTTAGGATACATATATATATATATATATATATATATATATATATATATATATATATATATATATATATATGTGTGTGTGTGTGTGTGTGTGTGTGTGTGTGTGTGTGTGTGTGTGTGTTTTGTCACTTCTTTTTTTTTCGTATTCATCAAACTGTAAGGCATATGTGTAGCATCTATAATTCTTACACATTTCTAGATCGGGTACTTTCTCTTCAAGACTGAAGTGGTGAAGGAATAAATAAAATTGCTACTTTGTGGCTCCAGTCATTTATTCCGGTACTATATATATATATAAGTGTATATATATTTTACACATATATATATATATATATATATATATATATATATATATATATATATATATATATATATATATATATATATATATATATATATATTTCACGGTGATGTGATTAACATTGATATAAATACAGTATGTGTACGTGTTTCTGTGTGTTTGTATCTTTGTGTGTAGTTACGTATTTATGTATGTACCGATATCTTTGTGTACATTTACAATATTTGTCCATAAAGACATCACTGAAATCACATTATATATATATATATATATATATATATATATATATATATATATATATATATATATATATATATATGTGTGTATATACATACATATATATATGTATGTTTAATATATATATATATATATATATATATATATAACATATATATATATATATACTCATATATATATATATAATTATACACACACATATGTAATTTCTCACTGGAATTGACGACGTTTATGTTAGAGACTTATGTTATTCATTTCATCATGTTGATCGTAGTGCTATCGCATTGCACGGAGCCATTATTTATTCAACTTAGAAATAAACGTTTGATCACTTTTCGGAAATAATATGAACGAATTCAAAGGACGTCTGTTAGTTGTCGCATTGTTTATTTCTTAATTTTGTTTGACGGATTTGGGAACAGAATATTTTTACATGCCGATCGCGTGAGTGACGGCTTGTTTTCATATTTGACCATTTTATCACATCACCGCACCTCACTGTAGTCCTGATTCCCGTCCGTTGGTTCGATCCCCACGTGACGGTGGACTTATTATCAACTTAAAAATTCCTTCGTAACATATTGAAAACATATTATTTCCGAGGCAGAGTGAATTGGATATTAAAGGACGTTTGTAGCTTTCTGATTGTATATGAATCACGGTGATGTGATAAATAGTCATAATATGGCTACGCGGCGACAAACGATACACGGGTCAACATGGCACATATCGCCTCCCAACGAAAACACCTTGAGTTCGGACGGGTGAGTTGACGGAGATGTTATTCACTTATTACCTCTCTTGTCGATCTCGTTAGTACGCCATCAGAAGTCCTGATTCCCCGTCCGTCGCTGGTTCGATCCCACGGACGGTGGACTTATTATCAACTTAAAATTCCTTCGGTAACATATATGAAAATATATTATTTCCGGAGGTAGAGTGAATTGGATATTAAAGTGACGTTTGTAGCTTTCGATTGTATATGAATCACGGTGATGTGATAAATAGCATAATATGGCTACGTATGACAAAACGCACTACACGGTCAACATGGCAGAGGTGGGGTGGATATCGTCTCCTAACGCAAACACCTGAGTTCGACGGGTGAGTTGACGGGAGATGTTATTCACTTATTACCTCTTGTGGCCGATTTCGTTAGTACGTAGTCCTGATTCCTCATCTGTCGCTGGTTCGATCCGCACGGGACGGTGACTTATTATCAACTTAAAATTCCCTTCGTAACATATATGAAAATATATTATTTCCGAGGTAGAGGAATTGATATTAGGACGTTTGTAGCTTTCTTGATTGTATATGAATCACGGTGATGTGATAAATTAGTCATAATATACACGCGCACAAACGCACTAGCACGGTCAATATGGCAGAGGTGGTGGATATCGTTCCTAAACGCAAAACACCTGAGTTCGACGGTGAGTTGACGGAGATGCTATCCACTTATTACCTCTTGGCCGATTTCGTTAGTACGTCACTGTAGTCCTGATTCCCCGTCCGCCGCTGGTCTGATCTCGGACGGTGCGTGGACTTATTATCAACTAAAATTTCGGTAACATATATATGAAAAATATATTATTTCTGAGGTAGAGAATTGATAATAGCGACGTTTGTAGCTTTCTGATTGTATATGAACTCACGGCGATGTGATAAACAGTCATAATATGGCTACGTATGACAAAACGCACTACACGGTCTAACATGGCAGAGGTGGTGGATATCGCCTCCCTAACGCAAAACACCTGAGTTCGACGGGTGAGTTGACGGGAGATGTTATTCACTTATTACCCCTCTTGTACGATTCGTTAGTACGTCATCAGAGTCCTGATTCCCCGTCCGTCGCTGTCCGATCCCACGGACGGTGGACTTATTATCAACTTAAAAATTCCCCTTCGGTAACATATATGAAAATATATTATTTCCGAGGTAGAGTGAATTGATATTAGCGACGTTTGTAGCTTTCGATTGTATATGAATTGGATAATAGTCATAATATGGCTACGCAAGCATAAACGCAATATGGCAGAGGTGGTGGATTCTAACGCAAAACACCTGAGTTCGATGGTGAGCGACGGAGATGTTATTCACGATTGTATATTCCCGTCCGCTGGTTCGATCCACGGGACGTGGACTTATTTATCAACTTAAAAATTCTTCGTAAATACATATATGAAAAATATATTTCCAGTGCAGAGTGAATTTTCGATATTAAAGACGCTTGTAGCTTTCTTGATTGTATATGAATCACAGATGTGTGATAAATAGTCATATATATATATAGATAGAGTAGTGATATATATAGAGAATAGATATATATATATATATATATATATATATATATATATATATATGTATATGCATACATATATATATATGTATATATATATATATATATATATATATATATATATATATATATATATATTTTTATACACACACATATGTAATTTCTCAGCTTAATCGCTAAACGGGGCCGTTATTTTTAATGCGCTTTTTCGAAGAGTTTCAGAGTCATTGAGCAGCTTATTTCTTAATTTTGTTTTGGCAAATGTTTCACAGGCGGATGCTCTTCCTGACCTCAACCCTCCCTATTCATCCAGGTTGGCGAAAGATAAAAACGTAATTATTGCTAAGAATAGCAATGCGAAACTAGTACCTATATACAATATACATACATACATACATACATACACACATTCTCACATAACCATCTCTCTCTCTCTCTCTCTCTCTCTCTCTTTTGTATATTATATATATATATATATATATATATATATATATATATATATATATATATATATGATCACAAATTAAGGGCAGGAATATGATGATATTCACATTTTGTTTTATTTTCACGTTTCCAGACAACATCGTCATATCTTCAGGATAATCTGCAAATTAAAATATGTAATATAAAGTAAGAGCTGATTATTAGATTCAGTAGTTGAAAATGCTAACACAATTTAACGTTAAAATTACAACTCATAGACTTAAATTACATGCAAACGTTCAACTACTGAATCTTATAACCAGTTCTTATTCTACAATAACATATATTTTAATTTGCAGAATATCCCTGAAGATGTGACGACGTTGTCACGAAACTTAGTAATAAAACAAAATGTGAATCTCATTATATTCTTGCCCTTAATTTGCTTTGATTGCACTATTAAAACGGCTTGCCTGTCTGATCTGTGCTGTGTATATATATATATATATATATATACATATATATATATATATATATATATATATATATATATATATATATATAGAGATATATATGTGTGTTTGTGAGTTGTGCTGTTTGAATATATATTTATGTATATATCTATCTATATATCTATATATATATATATATATATATATATATATATATATATATATATACAATGTATGTAAAAGTGTGTGTAAGTTTCCTTTTATATAATTATTATATGTAACAATTAACACAGCTTTCAAGAATTACTTTTCAGCCAGACTCACTAAACAAGAACTACAGTAAGACAATGCAATGGATCACCAGATTCCGTGTTGTGTTAGGAACTGAAATGACTTTAGGGACAAGAGGTTTAGGCACACCAGTGGGCCGTACTTAGAGCTGTGATGATGAGCTCGCGTGATGTGACAGTGACTACTAATATTAGATTTTGACGTCAATAAGCTACAAGTAAATAATAAACAAATGAAACGCATGTGGACTATCGTTTTACCTCGAGTTTCACTGAAAATAGCAAGTTTGAACCCCTGATTTATTTCTGTAACTAAGTTCTGAATTAAAATTTTGTTAGGAACAGGAAAGAGAACAACAAAGAGTTAAGGTTCCTTGTTCAGATCTAAAGCATGATAATGCCCTTGCAGTAAAGACAAATAGTTAAGCGACGTCTTGCAATAATGTTATACAATGTGAAAAACGACCGATTATTAATTTAATAATTTGAGTAACTAGTGTCAGAGCATTGATGGCCATAGATAGTCTAAAAAATTAATCAGTGTCAAGCATTAAGAATGCTAATCTGTTCTCACAGTCCAAGAAACCGTAAATTTATTTGCATTGGTGAGATTCATAATAAAAACTAGCGTCACAAAATTAAAGGTCAGTGATGCGACAGGGATAAGAAAAGAAAGGGAAAGCGTGTAGGGTTTAAACTATTTGATTTTCACTGATATTTTTAAGATATTAAACATTAAAACCACCAACAGTGTCGCTTGCCAAGCAAGAGGACCCAAGTTCGATTCCCGGAAGACGGTTTGACCTATTCTGGCACCATACCTTCTAAGAGGAGAAAGGCATATGACGCATGAATTGACACTCACACTCATTCATATATACATACATACATACATATATATATATATATATATATATATATATATATATATATATATATATATATATATATATATATATATATATATATATATATTTACACACGTGTGTGTGTAAAGTTGAAAACCGCATGCATCCACCTTGATCTTTGACTTCCAACTAAATATACTCCACGTCAGGTTTATTTTTTCTGTTGAGATGGAGAGAAGACAGTAGTAAGTGGCGTCGGAAGCTAAATTCCTTAAGATTAAGTCATTTACTCTGTCTTCAATCCTTTTATACAAAGATGCTTAAACTTGGCAGAGGCCCCCATTTTGTTTACCTAAAGTCACCTGATAGCAGAGTACTTTATTTAAGTATTATATTGTTCCACGTTGCAGCTCCCTTTTCGCCTTGACGCTAAGGGAGAGTTATGTAATTTTCATCAGGACGACAGGGAAGCATCTTTTAAAATCGGTCTTTGTTTAAATATACATTTTGTTTATTCATTACCCGTTTATCTCTTTAGGTCAGGGCTGCCTTAGTGAGTGACTTGTGCCAAAGTACTAATAATAAAGAACTTGAATTTAAAGCACATTGTTTCATTTATTTGTTTGACTGCTGATTCCGTTCTTTGTTTATACCACAAAAACAGAGATAAACAATTTTAATGGTTGGAGTTTGCCTATTTATTAAGTTTTATTCATGAATTCATTTGTAAATTGTCCACTTATCAATAAGCCAGCACTTCCCTCAATTTTTCTCAAGAAATTTTCAAATTTTAGAACCGCAAACTGATTCGAAGGTTCTGCTCTTTATAAAGGAAAATTATAATTCATTTCGAGAACCAGCTGAATAAAGTAAAAGGTAATTTCTACTATAGAAATGGTCATATTCTGAAAGTTTCCATTTATCTTTGGTTTGCTCTCTCTCTCTCTCTCTCTCTCTCTCTCTCTCTCTCTCTCTCTCTCTCTCTCTCTCTCTCTCTCAAGTGGTAGAGGTCTCAGATCATAGCCAAAGAGTCCCGCGTTCGTTTCTTGTTCAAGTAAGAAACATTATAGGCCTGTTGCCTTAAAATCCAGTGCTTCTCTGTTCCCCCAATACCTGTCATAAGTCAGCTACTGACGATCACAGTTATTGGTATACAGAAATTGATAGGAAAAAATTAGACGTGATTGAGCATTGGTTCCTTAAATGTATAATCATATATATATATATATATATATATATATATATATATATATATATATATATATATATATATATATATATATATATATATACTTGTATATATATGTTATGTATATATATATTGTATATATATTTATTATATATATATAGATATATATATGTATATATATACTGTATATGTATATATATATTCACTTTTGTGATGTATAAAAATTGTAGAAACCATCCTGTTTAAATCAGGTGTATATTATTATTCTATGTATATATATATATATATATATATATATATATATATATATATATATATATATATATATATATATATATATAATTTAAAGTGTATTTATTCCTAGTATATTTTATAATATGAAGAGTAGTATAAGGAAAATTATTAATTATCCATAAATGAAAATAATTATTTACAAGAAAGATTCTCAAAAACTTGAAATCTTGCGATTTATGGCTTACTCTTGATTTTCTGCAAAGCGTTGTATTTCCCTACGCTAAATGGAAAGTCATCATATTGAGTGCTGGTTCATTGTGTACAAAAATGTAAATAAAACAGTCCTGAACCGTATTTTACAATAACAGAATAAACTAACAGAATAAACTACGATAGACTTGATCAGATATAACACCTTCGAAAGGAAACTTATGCTTCTTGCTCTTCAGGTTCTTTCATCCTGTGATTTCACCGATACTTCACCGTGAATTTTGCCGGGGTTATTGGTGATGTTCTGTTGGGAAAAATAGTGAATTGTGAATCTGTTTAACCTATTTCTTAATAACAGCCCACCAAACGAAGCCGAAAGTATGCTCATTAGGTATTCTACCAAGAGTTGATTAAAGTCAAACGCATCTCAATTACTAGGTAACATAAAACAAATATTGTGCCAATCACAGTATCAATCAATAGGTTGTCAATATTTCTTTCAAACTGAATAAGCTCAATTTCAAGCATTGCTACCGTGAGTTACGGTCAGTTCTCTTATTCCGTTATCATATAAAACTAATCGCAGCAGACAAAATGAGATACAACTTTTAACATAATTAAAAATGAATAAAGATACAGACACACACACACACACACACATATATATATATATATATATATATATATATATATATATATATATATATATATATATGTGTGTGTGTGTGTGTGTGTGTGTGTGTGTGTGTGTTTGTGTGTATATATATATACATATATATGTGTGTGTTTCGTAAAATGTGAACAAAACTGAACTGTTCTGTCATTTTAAATGAGATCTGTCTAGGTTCTGTTTCAAAATTTTACTGCAGCAAACATGCTGCAGTAAAATTTTGCTTTGACAGTGCGAGGGTGTAAACTGGCTTTTAGAGCGTGACAGTGCTAATTTGATTTCAGTTAATGGAAATATTAACTGTTTCCAAGGCAAGAAACTATGAAGTTGGTTCCAGTGCATGGGAATGTGGGTGGACACATGATGAAGGCACAAAATTAGAATTTAGTAAAGTCATGCATGATGCATAGGTTGGCTTCCAAGACATGAAAGTATGAGAGGCCATTCCGGAATTGAATTTATAATTAAGCACCCAAGGCATAGTGATAATTATTAACTTTTGTTTTCAACAAAATTTTACCTGATTCCCACGGATCTGGGGATTGATTGCTTATTAAACTGGTGATTATTGGCTAACTTAAACTAATTATAACTTCAGTGAACGACTTAGCGTCATGTTAAGTATTAAAATGCTTGGTTCATTCAAGGAAGGTTGATATTTCAGATTGTTTGATCAAAGAAGTTAAAACTTAATCGTGATTTATCTAGTAACATGAAGTGCTAGAGGCATCCTGTAATATCTCTAGATATAAATATTTTGCGTTGCTCTTTGAGCGTTGTCATTTGTCGTCGCTTGCACAAAAAAGAGAGAAGAAAAGATTAATGGAAATTGAAGGTAATAAAAGTGACGTATTTCAAACTGCCACCAGCCATTTCCTTCCTCTTCCTCGTACCCGCTTGATGAAAATGACGAAGCTATAGATCGGGAACTGACGCTGCTCGGATTTCATTTAATCCGATTTGTCGTCGGGAGATGAAATGTCCCGAAAATGAATTTTATATCGGCATTCTCGTTTGCGCGATAAAATGTCGCCATTCAATTACGGGCTTATAAGCGAGCCTGCAAATATTCCGGCATGGAAGGCTCCGAAGAAAGAAGCGCTTAATGAAAGTCTCGTGGTATTTAATAGTTGCCCAGACTTCAAACGGCTAATCAAAAGCGCTTTATTTGAAGGAAACTTACACACACAACATCAGCTAAAGCTGGTGATGAACGGACCGATGTGTCTCCTTCAAAGCGACGTCCGTGATTGGTTGAGTGTTTGGTTTTCATCCCTCCATGAATACGTGATTACCACTATTTCGTATTCCTTTGGAGTTGTCGGGAGAGACTCTCCGCCGGGTCTTTGGCTTCCATGCCCCGACGGTGCTGCTCCTGCTCCTGCTCCTGCTCCTGCTGATATTGTGATGCTGTCTCTGCTACTGCTGCTTCTGCCTCTGCTTTCGCACAAGCTATGAAGGCACTCATTTAGCCAGGTTCTTTTTTTCTTTCTTCCTTCTGCTCTGTCTTTTTTTTCCTCATGACAGAATGTCATGTCCCTGTTTTCTGTATTTTTTTTTTTTACTCCTCTACTCTAAAAGGGATTTCATGTCGATACTCTGAGATTATCAGATAGCTTACTTGGTTCCATTTTAATGTTGGTGATCGTTCAAGATTTTCCTATGCCGGGATTTACAATTTAATTTTTCATAAGACTTCATAACACAGTAATCAAATTATGCTGCATGATTATTATGTAAACCTTTTCTTTCTTGGTTTATTAATTTACTTAGTGTCGGCAGTAATGGAGCCTCATACACATCAGTTTAACTTTATATTAATCGGATAAAAACATGTTGCTGATATTCTCACAATCGAATGACAATGATTTTTTTTCCCGTGGATGAGTGCCTCCCTAGTTTTATATTGTATGAATGTCAGACTTACGTGTACTGTTTTTATTTTTACTACTATAGGTATGTTTAAGTACATGTTTGTACAAATAATGATTATAATATTTCTCAAAGTATTCATTATATTACAAAGAAACCAAGGAAGTTACACTCATAATTAAAATACAAAACCCGTTGCAATTACAACATTCGGAGGACAGATAACTGCAGTCCAACCATTGTTGAGTTCATTAGTCGCTTACCTCCATGTTTTGTTTAAACTCTTCTCTCTTCACGAAACTTCCTGTTTATTCGCGTTACTCACAATCAGAATTCATTTAAAGTCACATAAGTAGCGCAGAGTTCATTGTTGATAAATATTTCTTGTTTGTTGACTGTCCTCCAAAACCTAAACCCCTTGGAAGGTTAACAATTATGTGTTGATCAGACATCGACTAATGGCCAACTCATGGTAAAATATGCGTCAGAAGAATGATCTCTTGCGATTATGCTCTAAAATGTGATGAGCCATTTGTATACAATTAATTCGGCTTTAGCTTCAGTCTGAGTACACTTTAACACTTCTTTGACAACAGTTAAGCATTTGTAACGTGTTCTTCAATACGTCGTTGTTTTGCGAACTTTACATCTAATCCTTACACATTGCCTCGGTCGGTAAGTATTTATCTCTTCCTTCTCCTCCTCCTCCTCCACCTCCTCCTCCTCCTCCTCCTCCTCCTCCTCCTCCTCCTCCTCCTCCTCCTCCTCCTCCTCCCACCGTTCCCCACACTTCTTTTTTCGTACAAGGTGTATTACTTGCTGCTTTGAGTTTTACTTGAAGTACTTTCTCTCGCTTTTATGAACTGTTTTGTTCTCTAACCAGGTAAATAAATTCTTTGATTCATATGCAATGTTGCAGCGTTGAATGATAGCATATATATCTACTAGAGGACTATTTTACGTAATATTTTTTGAAATGTATGTAGATAAGTTATAAGTTTTTCTTCTGTACTTGCATATAGGTTAGGGAAAGCATAGGTTAGGATTATATATATATATATATATATATATATATATATATATATATATATATATATATATATATATATATATACATGTGAATGCAGAATCTTGAGTTCATTGGCACAGGGAGGGGAAGGTCGCATCTGACCATGTTTCCACATGGAACAATATCATTCAGTCAATCAATAATACAGGTAATTATAAGAGAAAATCTGAAGATAATGATAAGAACGTATTGACAATCAATTCAAGGCTGTGGAAGGTTACTTGGGTCCTGATACAACAATGGGTGACTCTTGAGAAAACACTTGATAACAATTACTTTAGATGGGGAGAAAACACAAGCAGAACATGAGTCTGCACTACTGAAGGGCAACTGACGGGATACATGAATTATTTCTATGGGTGAGAGGGCCTTCTCGTCACTCGATTCAGGAAGATCCTTCAAGAACACATCCGTCTTAGCGGGCGTGATGGGAGCATACAATCAGCACGGAATCGGTTCATAGAGTCAGGTTTGATCTGCAATGCTACAGTCAAGAGGTTACCTGATGAATGGATCTTGACACTGAGAAGGTTCTGCTGAAGGCAGGGGATTCCTCTCTCATAAATATTAAAAAAAGGTACTCAAATAAAAGCACAATAATAACACTCCATCTATGCAAAATAGTAATCAACAAACAGGTCACTAATATCACTCCAGGTATGGAAAAGGAAGATATGATGAAAATTAGTAATAGAAGAAGGAAAGGTGACATGCAATCTCAGCGTCTCACATTACCTTATCCTCAAGGATGTCTCCGTGGGCTACTGACGATGGACTATGCTCACTTGGGAAAGGGAGACAAATCTATGACTGGTGGATTCTAGGTCAAGAGGCAAAGGCGGGGGGAAGGAAGGAGGCTGTCTGCCTCTCGTCTGGTTCTCTCGGAATTTCTACTCAGTCTTTGTTGGGTGCTGTCAACGACTCCCTTTTATGAATAGAGGAAACTTCAAATCTGGAGGATCTAGTTGAACTGACAAACAAATTGTCTGTGCTCTTTGGATGTACGTGTAATTCTAACTTGAGGCGAGTAGGCTGGCTTTGTACGAGATATGCAGGCACAATCATGCCATCTGCATAATCTTATAGCTATATAAATATATATACATATATATATATATATATATATATATATATATATATATATATATATATATATATGTATGTATAGAGTATATATGTATGTATATATATATATATATATATATATATATATATATATATATATATACCATCTCATGTATTAATATTACCATCTCAAAAAGAGCAAGAGAATGAAATTTCGTAATCGTGTGGTTTTGAGTTTGCGTGGATGTGATGCAGAAGAGAAAAACAGCGTGATAGTTGAAATGTTTAAGGAAAGTTAGAAGTTTTTGGTCCTTAGCAATGCAAAGATGAAAGGGTAGTATATGCAGGGATAGGAAGGACAAAGAGTGATTATGTTTGAAGCAATAACTGATAGGTGTGGAGCTAGGGAAGGATACCGCTTGTAGTGTTAGGAAGATTCTCGGGATGGAAGACAAAATTTCAAAGGCGTTAGTTGGGTATAGTGGGGAAAAAACTTGTAGTAGTGAGTGTAAATCAAGTGTACGTTTAGAAAAAAATGAGAATGAATGAAAATGTTTGTGAGAGAATCTGTATGCAAGCTCTCATTTATTGCCTCATGATATATCTTAATACAGGATTTGACCTGTATAACTCATGCCTTTTCTAAAACCACATTGCTGATTTTGAGGCATTTTAACAATTTCTTTTTCTAAGGTATTTAGGATGAGCATACTGAATACTTTCACCACAACCGATGTTAAATGCAACGTCTCTATAGTAAGGAGACATTAAGTCACTTTTCTGTTACATTTTCTATGATTTCCTATTCCTAATCACTAGGCTTTGTTTTCTTATTAAATATTCTGCAAAACAGTCTAGTTAGTATGCTAGATGTCATTTCATTTTTAGCTAAAATCATTCCTGCCGTGATTCCATCATAGCCTTGTGATTTTCATCTAAGTTTTGTTTTTTACCTATTCTTCTCCAAGAACCTTGGAATCATTCATCATTATTCTGAGGTCTTCAGCTTCTGGTACCTATATCAGTTAGATTATCTTCCTCATATCTGTTATTCATGGTGTAAGGGCATCAAACCGCCTCTCCGTCCCTTGTTTTTCACTCTACATTTGTACAACTGATCATTTCGTATTTGTCACTTGTTATTGTTTCAGATTCTTTATGCATCTCATTATTTGTATCATTCTACGGCCTATTCGCTGATATATATATCTGCCTTGTACATGTTCTGTAATGCTCTGTATATGTCATTTTATGTCTTTCAACAAACACAATTCTGTACGGATGCAGCGGGGGCCCACAGGTCGCCCACTACCTTTCCGTCCGCTTTTCGCATTATAAGTACCTGTTGTGAACAATAAAGAATCAGTCTCACTTCTGACCTTTCTTGAACCTCACACTGGTGACCCCGGAAAGCGACAGGTAGTGCCATTTTTGGCCAGCCATTGGACGAGACTAACTACTTCTGCAGCCTACTGTCCAGGGAGCCTTTAATGGACTAAACGCATCTTCAAGTTTAGGCCTTGGATAGCTCCTTCGCTGGCGGAAACCATGCCATTAATGGACTAAATATGACATACCCACCAAAGGGAACGTTTTGGCACTACAATCAGCACCATTAACAGACTTAACACGGCGCATTGAGTTTGTTAATGGTGCTGATTGTAGTGCCATTAACAGACTCAACATGGTGCATTTTCCCGCGTTTTGGTGCATGAGCAGTAAAGATGGCAGAAGATGAAATTCAATGCGAATGCACGAGCATCGTCTGTACGCCTCTCTCGCCAAAAAAAGCAGACATGGTCAAACTCCCTCAGTTTCGTGCGAAAACACTGCAACATGGTTCCAGCGCACAGAAGTACTCTTCTGCATGGCACGCATAACAGACAATGCAAGCAAGTCTGACATTACCATGGCGGCGCTCCTGGTAGAGGTGTTCAGCAGGATCTCCCCCTGGCTCAACGCACATGCAGACGAAGTCACGTACGCTGTATTAAAAGATAAGCTAATCAAGACCTACTCAATGCCCATGATGGAAAGAGCACAGTGCGCACTTGACCTGGCATCCCAGCCCCTCAGAGAAGCATCACCCAGAGAGGCCTGGGACGAACTGCAGGGGCTCATAGCATTACCAAGCCGAGACAAGAATGGGAGGATAAGGAAAATCGACCTCGCAAGGGTGATCTTCCTTCGATGCCTCCCGCAGGAAGTAAGGAGCCAGATAAGGGACGCCGATGCCCTCGACACTGGGACATTAATAGACGTTGCCCAGACGGTTGGTGGCCTCGGAACATGCCACCACCCTTGCAGCCGCTGCCCTGGAAGCCTGCAACCTGACGGAGAACAACAACGACGACGACGGAGAGATCAACGTCGTTCTCAAAAAGAAACCAAAAGAGAACAGAGTGAAATCATTTGCGCCATGGTGCTTCTACCACAAGAAATTCGGCGCCAAAGCAAAGTACTGCAAACACCCCTGCCCCTTTCCAAAAAATGACGCCAGCAGCCACAAGTAACAGCAGTGGCCGCGAAACCAATCTCCCCCTGACCAGTAGGTTTTTCATCAAAGATGAAATCTCCAAGCACTGCCTGCTGGTAGACACGGGGCCAATGCAATCCGTCTTCCTGCCAACGAAGGAAGATCTTAAGAAGAAATCTGGCTCAACAAACGCCCTCATTGCAGCAAACAGGACACCCATCTGCACATACGGCACAACGGCATGGATCATCTCCATCCTGGGCTGCAGATACCACTGGCCCTTTGTTGTCACGGATGTTAAGTTCCCGCTGCTGGGCGCAGATTTCCTAGGACACCACAGACTTCTTGTCAACGTCGGAAGGGAACGACTACTGGACACAGGAACCTACCACTCCCGCCAGCTCACCAAAGGACCGGGGATGCCCGCCATCTGCTCCACAGCCTTCAGCAGCTACAAGTCCCTCGTACAGGAGTTTCTGGATGTGATTAAACCAGAGCTAAGACAGTCACTGGGGGCTTCAGCAAAGCACAGCATATTCCATCACATCACCACGACAGGCCCACCAACACATGCGAAGTTCTGGCCTGTGTCCCAACAAAAGCTATAAGATGCCAAATGGGCCTTACCAGAGATGGAACAAATGGGCATCTGCAAAAAAGCATCAAGCCCCTGGGCATCACCCCTCCACATGGTAAAGAAGACATATGGCTCATGGAGGCGTGCAAAGATTACTGCCACCTAAACGTAGTCACGACACCAGACCACTACCCCCTCACAAACATGCTGGACCTGAACAGCGCACTCCATGGGGCAAAGATCTTCTCCAAAATGGACCTGCTCAAATCATATTTCCAAATCCCTGTACACCCCGACGACGTCACAAAGACCTCAATAATAATGCCCTTCGGGACGTGCCATTCTTCTATTCAACCTTTGGTCTCAGAAACACAGGTGCCACATTCCAGCAACTGAAGGACGCCATTTTTGGGACCTGCCCTTCTGTGTCTGCTACGTCATGACATCTGATCTTCTCCAGGTCACCTGAACACCTTCAGACACATCGGGCAGTCCTAAACATCTGCAAGGAGGCAGCCTGGTGGTGAGGTTTGACAAGTGCATCTTCAGAAAGGAAAAAATAGATTTCCTCAGGCATGAAATCTCACCTGCAGGAGTACGTCCAATAGCATCTAAGGTGAAGGCCATAGAGAAGTTCCCAGAACCCCAAAACATCAAGACCCTGCAGGAGCTTCTGGGGATGGTAAATTACTATAGACAGTTCATCCCCAACATCACCCAAATCATGTACCCACTAACATCAGTCCTGAAGGGAAAGCCAAAGGTGCTGACCTGAGCTCCACAGCAGAAGGCATTCAGCAAAGTGAGGCAGCCCTCGCCAGTGCGCGACTCTGACACCACAACCCTGCAGCAGCCCTCAGGTTAACAGCGGACACTAGCAACATCGCCTGGTGTGCAGTACTGGAGCAGGTGATGGGCGGCACCCCTCAGCCCTTGGCCTTCTTCAGCCACAAGTTTCACCAGCCGAAACCCAGCGCGTTCAACAGAGGAACTGCTGGCCATCTACCAGGCCGTAAGCCACTTTAAAATTACCTGCTGGAGGGCACCAAATTCACTATCTGACGGACCACAAAGCCCCTGTATACACGCCAGCAAACCCGGGGACATGCATGGTCAGCAAGACAGCAGCGGCACCTAACAGCCATCTCAGGTGGCTACACCTGCAAATACATCCCTGGGAGAAAAACCCAGTAGCCGGCGCCCTGTCAAGGTAAAATAAACTCCCTCCAGCTCAGTATCGACTAAGAAGACCTGACAAAGGAGCAAGCAGTGGACCCTGAGACGGCAGCCTACGGAACGTCACTGACGGCACTGAAGTGGGAAGATGTGCCCTTAGGAAACTCCAGAACAACGCTCCTCTGCGGCACCAGCACAGGCCACCCTCGCCCCCTTGTGCCAGCTTCGAGGAGAAAGCAGGCGTTCAACGTGATACGGTCTCCCATCCTTCAGGGCGCACAATGGTGCTCCTTATGACCAACAAGTTCATCTGGCACAGTATCAACAAGGACGTACGTCGTTGGGCAAGGAACTGCATGGCGTGCCAGGACAGTAAAACTGTTGCCACCACGAAATCAGGGATGACAAATTTCCTCAACCCGTCAGCACAATGGTGTACAACCCGCGCGAACGGCATGATGGGGAGAGCCCACTGTTCTCTTAAGGCAGTTCTCATGGCACGCTGCACCAATGAGAACTGAATCACACAGCTCCCCTGGGTCCTCTTGGGTCTTCGCACTGCCTAAAGCAGATAGCGATGCCTCCCGGCTGAAAAGTCTGTGGGAAGCATTAGGTTGTGCCGGAGAATTCTTCCCGCCATCAGCTGGGGGCGCAGATATGCCCCTCCCGTGGTTGAGGGAACTATCACGGAAGTTTGCTCCCTGCCACAGGACCTTCACCGACAGGACAAGCAGATACAACCCGCCTGCCTTAGACTCCTGCGCCTACGTCTTTGTCAGGGTGGACACTCATCAGCCGCCCTTAACCAGGCTCTACAGGGGGCCCCAAAGAGTCATCAGGCGGGCGCCTAAAGCATTCCTGCTGGATATCCATAGGCGCGAGGACTGGGTAACGATCGACAGGCTAAAACCAGCGTTCCTGTTGGAGAACGCAATCAGCGAGGAGGCAGGCAGGCGACTCAGAGCTCCCCCTCAGCAACACTCCGCAGGAACAGCCACCCCCACGCCAAAAAGAGGTCAAGATCGGCCCAGGAAACATCCCGCGCCAGAACCAGAGTACGCCCGCGCCCAGCCGCGGTTCTCGAAATAGGGGCCTCTCCAGTTGCATGGCCTTTCGGCGACTGATGTGTCATCCAATAATTTCTCATAATTATTGTCTTATTGTCTTAGAGAGATGTGCAGGGTGTCAAACAACCTCTCTGTCCTTATGTTTCGGTCTACATTTGTACAAATTAAACATATCGTGTTGTCACTTATTGTTTCAGATTCTTTATGTATCTCATTATTTGTGTCATTCTACACCCTGTTCATACGATATATATATATCTGCCTTGTATATGTTCTGTAATACTCTATGTACTCATTTTATGTCTTTCAACAAACACAATTCTGTACAGATGCAGCGGGGGGCCGCAGGTCGCCCACTACTTTTCTGTCCACTTTTCACATTATAAGTACTTGTCGTGAACAATAAAGAATCATTCTCACTTCTGACCTTTCTTGAACCTCACAATGGCCTCTCAAAGATATTCCATACAGCATTGTTTTCTTCTTCTGAGGTTGTTAGTGACCTATCCCACCTTTGACAGGCATTGTTCTATTTTTTTCTGTGGGCTACCGGAACGCCAATAGATGTTGTCAGCCTCAACCGCTTGTTTTTTCGAGAAATTCTCTCTTGCATCTTCTTGCATCTCATTTCATTTCAGTATATGGACTCTAGTACTTGTTTCATAAGTCTCAGCTGATACCGTAGGTTTCAGCCTTGTTAATCCAATTCCAGTACTTCAGTTCCATCCCAGAAAACTAATATACATACATTTATGATGTTAATTCTGCCCTCAGTAATTGTCTACTTATCATATGCTGTGATTTCTAGAACAGCAAATGTGCATAAATTGCGAAAGCCCCGATGTTCATCTTCAAGAAGTCTTGTAGTTTTAAACCTGTATGCTACGTTTACTTGTGAGTTGTGTTTAGATGATGTAAAAGTAAGATAGATGACAGAGAATGTTTGTCTTTGTGAGCAAACGTGGAGTTCCAGCAGTCAGTGAGAACGGACAGTTGGAGAATTACTTTATGAGGGGCTTAAGTTTTACAAATATAGGGTTTCCAAAGAACTATATTCCTAAGTATGCTTGGTAAACAAAATGGTAAGGAAAAGTTTATTAGATTGTGTGTCTCTTCAAAGTAGTTGGAAGAACAAATTAATGGCTGTTATGGTGAGAAGAGGATTGGCTTAAGGTATGTAGGATTGTCATTTGATTGAAGCAATAGTTAAGATTAGATATGAATCTAATAGGGAAAGGGAGGGGTAAAGGTAATTAAGACGCTGGAGTTTGATAAGACGGAAAGGAGACAAGCATATAAGGAAAAATGAATGTAATGTGGCCAGGTCAAGAAAGGTAGAAGGGAGTTGGTAATGAGCAAGTAAAATTCCATGACTGGTCCATAGGCACAACAGTGTTTTTGTGTACAGGAAGGAATGAAAGCAGAAAGTAGTGGTAGGTCTGGTGAGGAAAATAGGAGAGTATTCTGAGGTGCAGTTGCATGGCAGGTATATTGAGGATGATATATATGTATATGTGTGTGATGATATATATATATATATATGTGTATATATATATATATATATATATGTGTGTGTGTGTGTGTAGGTACATATATATATATATATATATATATATATATTATTATATACATATATATATATATATATATATATACATGCCTAGAAAAACATTAACTCCTAATACAATGTTCCAGTTGTGATGACAGATGTACTCCAGCTCTACTGAAATGTGTCTGAATTTGACAGGTGTATGTATGTTTGGGCTAATGAAAGTTTTAAGCCTTCATAGTTGAATGGACAAGGCGGTGACACACTTTTAATATTGTGAGAGGTTCGAATCCCACGGCAGAAGGAATGCGTTTTTTACTTTAAATTATGCCCTATCCGATCCAAGGATCATAGTAATAAATGTATCTAAAAACTGTAAGGAATTCAATAAACAATGAAAGAAATTTTTTGACCATTAGCTATTGTTGTAAGAAGTGAACGTTTTCAGTACAAATTTAGTATGTACAAAAACTAACAAATGATATAACTTATGTATATTGTTTTTCAGGACATCATATAAATACAAAAATCTCTGTCTGCTATCCACTGTTTCTGTTGTCAGTCCTGAATTCCTGGACAAAGAACTACAGAAGATTAGAAAAATAAAAAGGGACACATATTATGCAGTTCATAATTTGGATACTTGCTGCAAAAAAGATGTGAAGAGATTTTAATAAAAAGGATAGTAAGGCAGTATTACCTAAGAACACCTTGTTTTGCCATATTTAACCGGCTGGGTCTATGAAATCAGTGTTGCAAATCTTCAGTGTAAATGTAATCTTTGCACATAACAAAGGTGTAAAAGAACATGCTTAAAAGTAATTGTCTTCTGAAAAGAAGCAAAATTCTTCATACAGCCCCATATATGTACAGTGATTTATTTTATTTGGACCTGACAAGTAAGTAATTATTACGTGAAATTTACATAACTATACGTTTAGAACTGTTTTTGTACACTTGAAGGAAAAATCACATAGAGTTGATTGATCAAGCAGTTGTATAATCACAGCCTGTAATAATACTGAAAATTTTGTTAATTTAAGTCCAGGTCTATAAACTCTTGACCCACCTCGTTCTGCATAAGATGTTCGAAGGAAATTTAAAAGAGAAACTCAGGATTATCACCAATGCTTGTTAATGCCTGTAGCCTCCCCTCATTGGTTGATCCAGTGTATTGGTTGATCAAAGAAAAATGTTCTTCATCCGAAGATTAATCTCCTGTGTAATGACCTTTGTAAACACTGGAATGGTTTTGTATGCCTTTAATCTGAGTAGTTTTTTTTTTTTTTTGTTAAACAAAGGTTTCTTCCTAATTGTTTTTCTTTTGTAATCAGTTTACATGAGAATACCTTAGAGTAAAGGCAGAAGTCATCTACGCCCTTGTTTCACTTTCCTCGTGACTATTACGCTGCTTATATATTTATATAGCAGCTATATGCCTTTTCCCTTATGAAGGTTAGCTATAAAATGAACTGTTTCAGTTTCAGCTGATTACTTTTAGAGATTACCCATCAAGTATAGAAGAAACCCAGTGTTACATTGCTTGGCCAATCAGAAGAGCTAATCAGATATAGATCAGTTTATATATTATATATATATATATATATATATATATATATATATTTATATATATGCATGTGTATGTATGTAGTCGAATCGCTTAGAAGAATCAGTTCCCATAATGTCTATGTTAAACAACTGTAAATATGATGAACTGGTATAGTCGTACTTGAAACAGCTAAAACCGTTTCAAACTCTGTGCATCTAAAGGCGGTTTATAGAAGTGGGATGTACGCGAGTTAAGAGTTTGCGTAAACTGTGATAATACTCAGTTAATATTTTTCTGTTCTTAAAATTATGCAGAATGATCATCATATTTAGCAAGAAAGGAACCAAAATGTGGGTAGAAATTGGTACCGTTAGGAAAAAAAATTAGCGGAAATTTATTGATAGGCTGAATGCTGGACTATGATATACTCATTATAATATAATGAGAAAATCGATAATGATCATAATTATTAATTTTACACCGAAATATGATCCCCCCATCATAATTTGACATATTGTATATTTTATTAATGACATAGGTAGGATTTTTAGTATTGCATATTAGATTTTAAAATGTAACGTAAAATTCCACAAGAAACAATAGCTGTGTATTTTTATGTTAAATATTTTGATTTAAAGAAATTTTTGAATATTTTGAAGAGAGATGAGGCCTATCAATTAGTTTTCTCATAGAAGAGAGATGAGGTTTATCCATTAGTTTTCTCATTGACTTTTCTTTGATATGAACTATTCTGATAAAAGCTGTATCCACTTATAAGCAATTTGCTCATTTTTTTTCAGTGTTATTACTGGCTGAATTTTCATTTAGGCGTATTCAGAAAAATATGATCAGGAGGACCAGGCTTCCATGATGATTGATTGAATTGATCTTTCAACGAAATTTAGCCCAGTAAACATTATTTATCCGGAATATTAGTTTTGTCTATTCTTTAATTACCTGCAGTACCTGTTCGTATGAATTTCGTAGGCTGTTTGATTTTGGTGTTTTAATGTTTATTTCTAAATACAGTATTTATGACTGCTCCAGTTGATTTATCGATTTTTTTTCATCCAGAATTCACACCTTCACATAAAACAGTGAAAAGTAGCTTCTTTGTATTTTTCTGACAATAAAGGCCTCTTCCCAGTAAGGTAGAGTTTCTTGTTTTATGTAACGAAATACAGGATATTTGCATTGACTGTAACCCCGTGATAAAGTACGGTAGTCACTGATAGGGTTATGTTTAGTTTTAAAGGGATGGCTGAGGTACACTAATAATATTTCATGATAAAGACAAACCTCTTTGCGGGTTTGATTACAGGTCGACGGTTCAGATCCCCAAAGAGGATGTTTGTCTTAATCACTGATATTATTTGTAAAGACTGCGAGTTAGGTGTAATCACCCGCCCCCGTGTGAAATTAGGCGGGAGCGTTTCTCATCGCTCTCTCCCAGAATGTTGGTTTGTAGGGGAAATCCGGCTTGGTTGTAGGAGGGAATTGCCCAGAAAACGCTGCTCGGTCTGGTTACTTGCTTGGAATGCGATCATCGGCCCTGGACCTCTTCTAAGAGGCTGGTTGTGATTATTCATGGCGATGTTTTCAAGGAGCACCGGTCGCTTTTGGACTTCCAGGGGCGTCTTTGAGGAATGCCAAACACTCGAGGCCACAGCACTCGGCTAGGTCAGCGGCGTATGTCTGGAAGAGCATTCGCGTCGGGATTATAATCTGGACGAGTTCGAGTACGCTGGAATCCAGACATTTCTCACGTCTGGTGAATTGGAGGCAAATCCACTGGTCTGCATAATGGAAATCTACCAGATAATTAAGCGTTGACGACCTCATTTATAATGTTGCTAAGAACTCACTTCATTGTCCCTTGTGATGTTATTCATAAATGCGCGTTTTCATGCATCGTTTAAGGACTTCATTTCATTTTGATTTTATTAATTTCCATGCTATGATTTTTGTTTGTACTATTATTTCAAGTCACAGGATGTCCTTCAATATATATATTTTTTTATCGCTCATCAAGTAAACACAAATCCTATACAACCTTTTCTAAATTCACTTCTGTACGTTGTGTAGACAATTTAGATGATATTCAGCAAATTCTTTTTATGTTTATGTATATTTTTCCAAGGGATTTCGTTCTCACCTTGCAGCAAAGCTATTGAAACGCTAGTGTGCTTTCACCTCCGTTGTGTTTTACTGGACAAAAGCACGCGATGTCCCAAATCCTTTTGAATCACCATGGCGGTCTTATTTTATTGTCGGTCGGCGCTTAGTGATTGGGCGAACCAAGTGTGCCTTTTCAAGATTTGTTATGACGCCCCTTCTCTCTCTCTCTCTCTCTTTTCTCTCTCTTTCTCTCTCTCTCTCTCTCAGCTCTCTGGGATCCGAAATTGAAGTTGAGATTGTTGTTGATTGTAGAAAGCGATTGGGGTCGGTTGTGACACGCGGCGATTTACGAAGGTGTTGCATTCTAGCGCCGAGATTACTAAGGGAATTGTTGTTGATTTTAGGAGAGATTGGGCCGGTTAGTTATGGTTACGGTTGGCCATTTGGATGATGTTGATTTTTCTTTCTCTTTTACTTTATGGATTTTTCCCGCATAGATTTCCTCTCACCTTAATAGTGAAATTCTTGATCTCTTGATAATATTTTATTATGCGATTTTTTTTTATGGTCATAGCAAATAGATTTCACTCCCTTTAATCTCGTGATAACAAAATTCCGACCTGTGATATCTTACTCTTCTCGCTGGCAAGTCTATGAGTTGCATATGTGTGATTATCTAGCCAGCTCTAATGTCACCGACCTTCAAGCAGACTTTTTTTGCGAAGGCCGTCAAATTTCAGTCCTGACTGCTGAAGTTCCCCATGCTTTTATTGGAAAGGACGCGTGTGATTCTGATCTTGAGAAACTGCTCTTCCTCTAAGTAAATAAACAAGAAAGAAGCTGAAAAGAAAGAGAGAGAGAGA